>NW_017671969.1:202492-230923 GCF_001879085.1 Nicotiana attenuata | reverse complement strand
TCGGTAGGCTCGTTGATAACAATTCCATTTTTTGCCTTACCTCTCAAATCTTGGTTCATTGCCCACCAGCTTGCTTAGTCTCTAGCCAGTTTGAACAACTGGATGTCAGCTGCGACATCCAAGTTGTCAAACTTGGCCACTGTAGTTCAGACACAGTCAGCCCCTTCCACAATTGAGATCCCTCCTTCTATTAAGGAGACACTGAAGAAGATCCTGGCCAACCAGGAAAAGATGATGGAGACACAGAATGCCTTGGCTAAGGCAGTTGGAGCACACAGCACAGCACTGGGTAAACTTGCTAGGGAGCACAGGAAATTGAGGAAGCAGAAGGCCTCCAAGGAGTCAGTGATGAAGTTGAGGGAGGATGTGGATAAGCTTTTGGCAGATCAGATGCCACTTGACTTGCTTTTCGGGGAGCCAACTGTTGATCCAGCAGCTGTTCAGCCACAGCAAGAGGAGACCCCCAGGCCGAGGAAGAAGAGGAAACTCCCTAGCACTGAGGGAGTTGTGATAGAGGTGGCCTAGGTTCATGAGGGTACATCCAGTGTCCCACCGGTGGTTCAGCCTATTCTTGATCCAGCTCATGTCCCAGCAGCACAGCAGCAGCAGGTCGGAGACCAGTCTGAGGTCCCGGCTACTGCAGAGGATCCAGGGACGACAGGAGACCCCACGCATGTGGACTAGGCTTGAGGGGCCTCTCTATATCCTTTTACTATGTTTTTGAGCTATCTTGGTAGTTGGCATTGGGGACAATGCCAGCTTTTATTCGTGGGGGTGCGCCCTACCATTTTGATTCTGATACATTGGATGACTGTATATATTTATTTCATTTCTAGTCTATGTTTTGGATTTTTTTTTCTAGTCTAGCTTTTGGTTTTTAAATAGTTGGCCTGTACATAACTTTTAACTTTGGCTACTTTTAGACTCCTATGTATATATTCATCCCGTTGTATATTCTACTCCCCATTGTACATATTCATTCGGTTTTTCTAATTTTCGTTCAAATTTTTTGTTTTCTTTAGCCTAGTAGTGAGGCTCGTAGCCTTATATTTCGGTTTTAGTGTTTTCAATAAGCCCTTGGTTTTCTTAATGCCACGGTTCTTTCCAAGGGTAGTGTGTTGTGCGAACCGGGTGGCTCTTCCCAATGATAGATGGCGTGACAACCTTCTTAAGGGTTTGAGTCCGTTTTTGATTTTTCTTCTTTTGATTTTCAAAATTTTGTAGTTAAGAGGACCTCAGGCAAGCTTCACTTGGGCCTAACACATTTGCCTTTGATCCCATGGTCAAAGACATAATGTTGTGTTTAGGATGGTGAAAATTGTGGCCTTGAGACTCTTGTGTTGACCAAACAATCATCATATGGTCGTGTGGGGCCATTGTGCGCTTGAATTGGATCTAAGGTCGTTGTGGGCTCTCAACTCGATATCTTTAGCAAACCTTGAGTGTGTGTGTAGTGAGAAGTTGAAGTATGAGTCTAAGCTCCAAGCCAACAGTCTAGAACTTGCCCTGAATGTTTGTTGAGGCGAAATCATAGGCGAAACTTGACTTGAGAAGTGAATATAGGCCCTCCTTGATCCGAACTTCCAAATTTGAACAATTTCCATAACCTACCAATGAAATGATCCCTAGTTCAACCCTTTTGAGCCTTAACCTTCTTCTTTCATGAACCAAAGCTACAAGCCTATACCCGTTCTCAATAAGACCCTCTCTTGGCACCCAAATCTTCCCTTGAGCGATGGCAAATACCTAAGTTTGGGGGGGGGGGGTTGAGACAAGAAAGGATTCAATGCAGTAAAGAGGCACAAAAGCAAAAGAAAAGGAAGGCAATGAAAAAGAGAAAAAGACAAAAAGAAATGCAAAAGTGAATAAGAACCGGAAAAGGGGATTCAAAGAAAACAAAGTGAAAAAGGCTGTGTAAAAGTAGAAAAAGGAGAAAGGTTTAAAGTGCAAAAGAAAGAGTGACAATGTGTCTCTCTAACCCCTTGAAAGAACTGAAAGAAGTGAAATACTCAAATGAGTCAAAAAGTATGCCATAATGAACCAAAAGAAGTGCTAAAGGGAAGATTGAACCTAAATGAACAAAAACATATCCTACCTTCACCCAAAAGCCTTCACAAAGACTCCTCAAAAGCCCTATATGATCTTGAGTTGAGGGAAGCCTACATTAGTGGATACTTACATAAGGGGCAAGCATATGGTACCTAAGACTGGACTTATGACCTTCTTTGTGAGAGAAATGAGTGAAAACAAAAATCCATCAACCTCAGGTTGTGTGTCATTACTCTATAAAGTGAGGTTCGCTTAGGGAGAGTTGAGAATGTGTGAGTTTGGATTCCACAAAGACCAAGGTATTTGAGAAAAGCGCCTTGACGAAATGAGTCAACCCTTGATGCTCTCGTGTCACATTCGATCCATAGTTCTTAAAAGACTAAAAATGTGTTAATGATGCATTCGTATTGAGGGCAATTGTTAGTCCCAATTGATGCGTGATGAGGCTTCCTTAGGATAAGCTGGAATTACTTGGATGTTTCCTTTTTAGGGGTGGGTCTTCTTCTATTTTCTTGAGGACATGCAAAGGTCTAAGTTTGGGGGAGTTGATAACTGTGATTTTAACACGTTTTATGCCCATACTTGCCTATGCTTATGTATGAATTGTCATGAAATAGACCCAGAATGCTTACAAAAAGCACTTGATTGCAGGTTTGAGCGACAAGATGACGAAAGTCAAGAATCAGCTCGAAACGGAGTGAAACCTGCTCAAGTATCAAAAATCATTGAAGTAGGGACAGGAGGACCTAGCGCGGACCGCACTGATTTGTTGCGCGGCCGCGCTAGGAGATTCAGAGAGCACCCATTTCAGGAGTTTCCAAGCGCGGTTAGCGCTCATTTCTACGCGGTTAGCGCTGGTGTCTACGCGGTCGCGCTTCAGTGTTGCGCGGTCCGCGCTCATTAGCCTGTGCGGCCACGCTACTTCTTTGTGCGGTCCGCGTCCCCAGTTCCAAAAGTGAATGATCGAAGGCCAAGACCCCTACGCGGCCGCGCCAGCCCCGCAGGGGTATTTTTGTCCGATTTTTCTGGCATAGTATAAATAGAATATTTTATTATTTCTAGGTAAAGTTTTAGACATCAGATAGCAGCAGCACTCGTGAGACTCAAGTTTTAGCCTATTTTGGGCACTTTAATCTTGTTTTAACGTGGATTCATGTAGATTAACTTCCTAGTTAATTATTATGTTGATTTTATCTACTTCTTCTTTAATTTCTGTTGCTATTATGGCTAGCTAAACCCAATAGCTAGGGTTGTGGCTCAACCCTAGTGTGGGTAATTAATGGGTGTGATTGTTTAGTGCTTGAATGCTGTTGGGTGTTTGATATTTGGGTTGATTTTATGTTTTAACTAGGATTTGATAGTTGCAAACACTAAGTCTAGCTTAGTGAGTCTTGACTCCTCTTGAGAAAGAGTGTCTACGATTCCAAAGTTAACCCAACAAGGAATTGGGATGGACCCATGATAATGGTAGTCCCAACCTCGAGAGAGTGATTACCCAACTTGAACCCTAAGTTGCTTGGTTTGTTAGCCTACCCAATTAGTCTCGAGAGAGTCAATTGGGCAAAATCACTCTTTCTACCGAGAGGTGTGAGAGTGAGTGCTATCGTGCAACGGTTATATCATAAGCCCCATAATCATCATTCTCGTATTAGGAATCTCTACCCGTTAGTTGACCACCTAGGTAAATGCCACGACCTTAGTGCCTTTCTCTATCTTACATACAATCTAGATTAAATCTCTTCGCATTATTTAGTTATAATTAGTAGTTGTTAAATTGTAGTTGATAATCACAAAACCCCAAAAATGATAGAAGATCAATTAGAAGCAAACATGCAATTCTAGGCTAAACAAATATCCAACTCCCTTTCTAGCTCCCTGTGGAAATTGACCCTGATACCATTATTGGGTAAAAGTATTAGCGCCCACTCTTCCTAAGGTTGAGTCCGCTGCGACCTAATCACTAAGTATAAAAGTTGCAGGTCTTAGTTATGGGAATTGCGAACAGGGGTTCGCAATTGCGAACCAACCTCTGCTGGCTTTGGAATTGCGAAAAAAGTTTGGGAAATGCGAACCTGGGAATTGCGAAAAAGTTTGGGAAATGCGAAGCCTGGGAATTGCGAAGGGAGTTTGGGAAATGCGAACCTGGGAAATGCGAAAAAGTTTGGAAAATGCGAATCTTGGGAATTGCGAAGGGAGTTTGGGAAATGCGAACCAGGGAATTGCGAAGGGGGTTTGGGAAATGCGAAGCCTGCAGGCCTGCAATTCCTTAAGTCCAAAATTTCACCCCGTGGCCTATCCAAAACTCACCGAGCCCTCGGGGCTCCAAACCAAATATACACACAACCTCAAAAACATCCTACGGACTTATTCGTGTACTCAAATCACCAAAATAACATCATGAACATCGAATTAAACCTCAAGATCAATGAAATTTCTCAAAACTTCTTTATACATCAAATTTGCATTTAAGGTCCGAATCACGTCAAATGGATTCCGTTTCTTTCCAAACTTCACAGAATTATCTTAAATCATATATAAGACCTGTACCGGGCGCCGGAACCAAAATACGGGCCCGATAACAACATGTTCTATTCAAAATTCATTCCAAACCTTATAAACAATTTCAGAAAATAATTTCTTTCAAAAATTCATTTCTCGGGCTTGGGACCTCAAAATTCGATTTCGGGCATACGCCCAAGTCCCGTATTTTCCTGCGGACCCTCCGGGACAGTCAAATTACGGGTGGGTCCGTTTACACAAAACGTTGACCGAAGTCAAATTAATTTATTTATTAGCCAAATTTTATCATTTTTCGCAGATTTTTTTATATTTAAGCTTTCCGGCTACGCGCCCGGACTACGCACGCAAATTGAGGTGACTCTAAATGAGGTTTTCAAGGCCTCGAAAGCATAGAATTTAGTTTAAGAACAAGTGATGACCTTTTGGGTCATCACATTCTCCACCTCTAAAACAACCGTTCGTCCTCGAACGTACATAAGAAAGAAGTACCTGAATCGGGAAAAAGATGGGGATAACGGCTCTGCATATCGGACTCAGACTCCCAGGTCGATGCCTCAGCAGGCTGACCTCTCCACTGCACACGAACAGAAGGAAAACTCTTCGACCTCAACTGACGAACCTGCCGGTCTAGAATAGCCACCGGCTCCTTCTCATAAGACAAGTCTTTTTCCAACTGGACAGTGCTGAAATCTAACGCGTGGGATGGATCGCCGTGATACTTCCGAAGCATGGACACATGAAACACTGGATGCACGACGGATAAACTCGGTGCCAATGCAAGTCTATAAGCCACCTCTCCCACTCGGTCAAGAATCTCAAACGGACCAATGTACCTAGGGCTAAGCTTGCCCTTCTTCCCAAATCTCATCACGCCCTTCATAGGCGACACTCGAAGCAATACCCGCTCACCAACCATGAAAGCCAAGTGTCGAACCTTCCGGTCGGCATAACTCTTTTGCCTGGACTGAGCTGAACGAAGCCTATCCTGAATGATCCTGACCTTGTCCAAGGCATCCTGAACCAGATCCGTACCCAACAACCGAGCCTCTCCAGGCTCAAAATATCCAACCGGAGACCGACACCGCCTACAATATAAAGCCTCATAAGGAGCCATCTGGATACTCGACTGGTAGCTGTTGTTGTAGGCAAACTCCGCTAAAGGCAAAAACTGATCCCACGAGCCTCCAAAGTCAATAACACAAGCTCGGAGCATATCCTCTAAAATCTGAATAGTCCGCTTGGACTGCCCGTCCGTCTAGGGATGAAATGTTGTGCTCAACTCAACCCGTGTGCCCAACTCTCGCTGAACTGCTCTCCAGAAACGCGAGGTAAACTGCGTACCTCGATCCGAAATGATAAACACGGGCACACCATGAAGGCGAATAATCTCTCGGATATAGATCTCAGCTAACCTCTCAGAAGAATAGAAGACAGCCACAGGAATAAAATGCGCTGACTTGGTCAGGCTATCAACAATGACCCATACTGCGTCAAACTTCTTCCGAGTCTGCGGGAGTCCAACAACGAAGTCCATAGTGATCCGCTCCCACTTCCACTCGGGAAGCTCAATCCTCTGAAATGATCCACCGGGCCTCTGATGCTCGTACTTAACCTGCTGACAATTCAAACGCCGAGCCACATATGCAACAATATCCTTCTTCATTCTCCGCCACCAATAATGCTACTGCAAATCCTGATACATCTTTGCGGCGCCCGGATGAATAGAGTACCGGGATCTATGAGCCTCCTCTAAAATCAACTCTCGATGACCATCCACATTGGGCACACAAACTTGACCCTGCAATCTCAAAACTCTATCATCACCTATGGTAACCTGCTTGACACCTCCGTGTTGCACCATGTCTCTAAGGACACACAAATGGGGATCATCATACTGCCAATCATGGATACGCTCCAATAATGAAGAATGGGCGATTGTACATGCCAACACACGACTAGGCTCAGAACATCCAAAGCAAGCGGTCTCTCACCGACCAGAATATAAGCAAGACTACCCATACTGGCTGACTTCCTACTCAAAGCATCGGCCACCACGTTCGCCTTCCTCGGATGATATAAGTGTCGACACCCCCTTTTTCTCGCGAAATCGGGTTTACGACATTTGAGAAGACAACTCTATTCCCGTGTGGGAATTGGTTTTTTTTGGAATTGAAGAGTCGCCACCTAATGATTAAGTGTATTAGGACACTTAGAGTTTTGAGTTTGAAAACCAGAGTTCAGGTAAGAGCTAGAAATTATCTCGAGGGGAGGGTGTTAGGCACCCCTCAAGATCGACTAGTGTGGTTCCCGGCCATGCTATGTTGTGACTTTAATGCAAATAAGTATACAAATAACTTCACACATAAGGGTTACAAATAGATACGTAACAAGCATGTTGGAATCAAGGTCTAGATGATCTACAATTTGTTTGAGGGAGGGTCTAAATGCAGAAAATTAATCAAGACATTGAATAAACAAAGAAGAAAAATTTAGGGGGAAAAGGAATAATGCAGTAAAATTAAAGAGGGGTTTTGGGTAGTTGAAAAGACAGAATTTTATTGATATTAAACAAAGTCACATAAAGGAAAGGGGGTCCTAGGTTTGTAAAACACATGGATCATCCACACAACACCGGTAATCAATCGTACGCATAGCGTTATCATGTGATCATCATCTCCATGTCTACCCTTCCCACCTCGTTAAGGTATTTAAGCGCGGAATGGTATCGTTACCTACTGCATGCTATTACCCGTCCCACCTATCAGTCCCGGAGGCGTTTAGGACTACTAATCCTAAAAGGGAGGGAGCTTGGCTTTTCAGGGGTTTTAAAAGGATAAAATTCTAGGGCGACAAACAAAACACATAAAGCAGTTAATGGGGAAATAAGAACAATTAAAGGCTCAAGTAGGCCTCCTCACTTAAAGAAACGAATTGTTTAGCATGTCTTACACATACTGTTTAGGTCATTAATTAAAATTAGCGTAGGAAGAATTGATTTACCACATATTTCCCAGATAGGGAGTCCAAATTAGTCCTGCTTAGATGTAGTTGTCGAAAACTGACAGTTGATTAATTATCTAACTATTTGTATGTTAAACAGGGCCTATAGGCATGATATCTATTAATCCAGGGACGGAGGAATAACTGATTGCAAAAAGTCATTAGTTATAAGCTCTACGAGTGTTAAACAAATTGCCACTGATTTTAAACTTAGGAACGAGTGGCGATTCTGATTAAGTTGATAGTTCCTATAGGCATGCTTTCTAGGTGTAACTGATTTTGAGCAGAGATCCTATAGGCAGGTCATCTATATGTAATGAGTTATTTTAACTCCTATAAGCAGGCTTGCCTAATGACAAATGTATATGCAAAGTGCAGGAAGTCCTATAGGCATATTATCTATACAATATGCAGAGCTTCATTATCGATTTATTGCCATGGTATTATTACAAAGTGCAGAAAACCTATGGGCATGGTATCTATGTGAAAAATGCAGGCTTTGAAAGTGATAACCCTATGAACATGGTTTCTAGGCGAGATGCAGAATTTTAAAGAGTAAATATCCTATAGACATGGTATCTACGTGAAAATGCAGAGTTTGAAAGTAATGATCCTATGAACATGATTTCTATGTGAGATGCAGAATTTTAAAGGGTAAATATCCTATAGACATGATTTCTATGTGAAAATGCAGAATTTTAAAGAGTAAATATCCTATAGACATGATTTCTACCCCTTTGGCATGCATTCAGTCCCATCCCCTTTCACTATACCCCATTAGTTATTACAAAGTTATTTACAAAGCTTATTACAGACCAAGCGAATCAGAAGGAATAAAAAAAATACATCAGTGATTACATCTACATCTAATCAGCCTAATCCAGACTCAAAGTCTAATAGTATGAGATAAACCAACTTCCAGGATCGAATTTTCAAAGCCTTTCTCTTATTTGGGATGTGTCAAAGTTCCAAGGAACTTTAAGAATTCCAGGCAATGCTTACACCCCAAATATCATTGCAGAGTTAAGAACATAGTGCAGTGTGGAAGGGCCAGCCCTCAAATGTCCAAGTTCAGAGGGAACTCAAGGTCCCAAGGCAAGGCTCATAGGAGGGGGACAGAACTTAGAGACTAGGAGTAAGTGTAAGTGCAATGAAAGGGAATTAGGGGGAGCCAGGGCAGGCTGGTGGTCATGCCCAGCAACTGGAATGCTGGCACACCCCTGACCAGCCGGTCAGCTTAAAAATTAGAGAGTTAGGACCTTTTGAAGGTCAGGTTTAGCCCTGGATAGCAACTTGGATGCTGCCAGGCTATACCTTAACTCAATACACATAAGGGAATGGGGTATGGGAAATTGAAAGAGGCTAGGATCAAAAAGGACCCAGTTTTAATCCATGACAATAACTTTGTATATTGCCATGTCTTAAACTACAGCCCAAGTACATAAAAGGGGGATGGGGGTAGGGATTCATTGCAGCAACAGATAGCAAGACATAAGTATTACTTTAAAGTTGAACTCTACAAAGCAGTAAAGTAGGCATGGGCATAAAAGCTTGTAAATAAAGACATTGGAGTTGATGCTAGAATCAAAAGTAGGACATACCAGTTTCAGAAAAATAAATGAAAAGCAGAAGCTTTGGTAAGCCAAATTGCGAGCAAGCAATGCAAAAGATCTCAGAAGAGAGTAAAGAGTGCAAGAGAGTTTGTGATTCGAAAATCAGTGAATGAGGATTGTTGAAAGTATAGAAGGGAAGGCCCTTTTTATAGTGCAGCAAGTAAGTAAGAAAAGGTAAGGAAAATAACCTTGAAAATCAATTTCCCTTCAATTAAGGGATTCTGATTTCCAACGGGTAAAGATAATTAAGGAAAGGGCCAATCAGAATATTTTCCCAAGCAGTACAATAAAGGGTAAATACATAAAAACTATTTAAGGTAAAAGTCTAGTGGTACTTGATTTGTGAAAAACAAGGAAAGGGAATCAGTAAAATAGCCAGTAAAAGAACCAAGTTGAAAGCCTTGTTCGATTGAACCGAGTCAGAAAAGTGGTAAAGGAAAGTTTAATTTAGGGGAAAATCAGTAACAATCAAGTAAGCAACATTAAAGGGATTCAGAATCAATTAACAGTTGGCAAAACCTTTGAAAGAGAAGCTCTCATATATAAAACACATAGACATGTCAAGCAAGAAGGATGTCATGCTAATTACGAAAGACTAGCAAGAAAGTTTCAAAATCACAAACGTAGAAAAAGTTCAAAATTCAGTTCATAAACTCGGAGTGAGTCTGAGAGTTCAAGGTTTCAAAGTAGAACCCCTGTCCAAACACAAAATCAAACTTGCCAAAGAAACCCCCAAATCTTAGGGTTTTTAAACTCGAATTCGACACAGAGATGAGAAGGCAAGCTATTGAAACAGACTCAGAGACCTCTTTCAGAGTCTCATGAGAAAACATACAAGCACAATAGCAGGTTCAAGGGAAATAGAACATAGAAACTAATTTGAAGTACAGGGAACAATTTTTAAGAAAAGCTTGGAATTTAAACGAGTTCAGGAGATAAAGGGGTAGTGTAAACTTAAGGAAATAGTCGATGAAACACATCTAGAAAGAACAAAGTCTGGTAAAGGCAAACAAAGGACTAAAACTCAGTAGGAAAACACAGTAAAGGAACACATAAGATAGGCATGTGAGAGCATGATATTGAAACTAGTAGGAGACAGAACGGAGCACAACAGAAAACTTCATAATACAGCAAATATAAGAACACACGAAAAAGCATGCGAGTCAGAAAAGAGAAAATAAGAACATAGCAGGGATCGATTCACACCAAGAAAAGAAGAATAAGAAGAGTCAGAAACATTTTCAAGAACCTTTTCCAGAAACCCTAATCGAAAAGAAGTAACTTTGTGAAAGAAAATCGGAGAAAACGTTTAAGAAACTTAAGCAATATTGCAAACATATAACAGATCTAAAAATAATCGAAGAGAACCTCGTTAGTTAGGGTTTCAGATGAACCCTAGAATGAGAAAGGCTTCGAAAATGTCCGATCTAAGTCGGATGAGGTCAGAATCAGGCTCAGAAGACCAAGAGCCACCGGAGCAAGGCCGGAGATGGGCGGAATCCTCGAATCGGTGAAGGTCTGAGTAAAGACCCTCGAGGTCTGGCCTCGAACCTTCGAGCAACAGGCATGTAGGAGCTGTAGGAGGTAAGTATAGGCTGTCCATGGCCTGAGAAGCCATAGACTCCGGTGAAAACACGATGGAACAAGGTAGGGGGAGGCTAGGGTTCCGAAGAACCTTGAGAGAATTTGGGGATTCAAGGGCGGCTGAAGGGTGGAAATGAATTAGGGTTGGGGGTAGTCGGTGAATTAAAAAGGAAAGGTTTAATTTGAGCCGTTGATCTTTTAGATCAACGGCTGTGATTAAAGGGGGGATCCGGCCGGGTATTATGAATTGGGTCAGGGTTGGATCGATTTTAGGATTTGGGCCGGTAAAATTGAGTTTAAATTGGGGGTTTAATATGGCTATAATTGAAACGCAATGGGCTATGTATTAAATAGCCAATTTCTCCCCTTTTAATTTGATTAAAATATTTAAAACGATTTTTGAATATAAATTAAAAGCACTGAATTAATTAATAATATATAAATGTTAATTTAAAAATACTGGGAGTAATTTTATAATTGTAAGATGCTATTAATTGCAATATAGGCTATAAATGCAATTTTATGCAATTTTAGCTTAAAATATCAAATATATTTATAAAAAAAATATGCAAAAAATTACCTTAATTATATTGTGATGTAAATAGGAGGATGGAAATAAATTACTCACCAAAATGATAGTTTTGGGAATAATTATTGGGTTTTGTACTGTTAAAACAAAATAATAAAAATAATTTTTAAAAGCTTTAAAAATTAGAAAAATGTCAAAAATTCTTGGGCATACTTATATATGCATGTAGATGCTATTTTGAGAATATTTTGAGTATAAAAATAGATAGGGGAAAAATTGGGTATCAACAATAAGATAGTAATACCATAGTCTTTCAACAACTCCAACCACCTCCTCTGCCTCAAATTCAACCAACCACCTCCTCTGCCTCAAATTCAACTCTTTTTTCTTGAACAAATACTGAAGACTCTTGTGATCCGTGAACACCTCACATGCCACGCCATACAGATAATGCCTCCAAATCTTCAATGCGTGAACAATAGCCGCCAACTCCAAATCATGAACCGGATAGTTCTTCTCATGAATCTTCAACTGCCGCGAAGCATAGGCAATGACCTTGCCATCCTGCATCAACACCGTACCGAGTCCAACACGAGATGCATCACAATATACAGTATAAGGCCCTGAACCTGTGGGAAAAACCAACACCGGTGCCGTAGTCAGAGCTGTCTTGAGCTTCTGAAAGCTCGCCTCACACTCGTCCGACCACCTGAACTGGGCAACCTTCTGGGTCAACCTGGTCATCAGGGCTGCGATAGATGAAAACCCCTCCACGAACTGACGATAGTAGCCTGCCAATCCCAAGAAACTCCGAATCTCTATAGCTGATGCTGGTCTAGGCCAGTTCTTGACTGCCTCAATCTTCTTTGGATCAATCTGAATACCCTCTGCTGACACAACATGAGCCAGGAATGCAACTGAACTCAACCAGAACTCACACTTCGAAAACTTGGCGTACAACTAACTATCCCTCAAAGTCTGAAGAACCACTCTAAGATGCTGCTCGTGCTCCTCCCGGCTGCGGGAATATATCAAAATATCATCAATGAAGAGTATCACGAACGAGTCCAGATAAGGCCTGAATACTCGGTTCATCAAATCCATAAAAGTTGTTGGGGCATTTGTCAACCCGAATGACATAACCAAAAACTCATAATGCTCGTACCGAGTGCGGAAAGCTGTCTTAGGGACATCGGATGCCCTAATCCTCAACTGATGGTAGCCAGATCTCAAGTCAATTTTTGAAAATACCTTGGCACCCTGAAGCTGATCGAACAAATCATCAATCCTCGGCAGCGGATACTTATTCTTGATTGTAACCTTGTTCAATTGCTAGTAATCTATACACATTCGCATTGATCCATCCTTCTTCTTAACAAACAACACCGGCGCACCCCAAGGCGAAACACTGGGTCTAATGAAACCCTTCTCAGGAAAGTCTTGCAACTGCTCCTTTAACTCTTTCAACTCAGGCGGGGCCATACGATTCGGCGGGATAGAAATGGGCTGAGTGCCCGGAGCCAAATCAATGCAAAAGTCAATATCCCTGTCGGGTGGCATACCCGGCAGGTTTGAAGGAAATACCTCAGGAAACTCCTGAACAACAGGCACAGAATCAATAGGAGGGACCTCAGCACTAGAATCGCGAACATAAGCCAAATAGGCCAAACACCCCTTCTCGACCATACGCCGAGCCTTCACATAAGAAATAACACTGCGGGTAGAATGATCAGGAGTCCCTCTCCACTCTAAACGAGGCAAACCCGGTAAGGCTAAGGTCACAATCTTGGCATGGCAGTCCAAGATAGCGTGGTAAGGTGATAACCAGTCCATCCCCAATATAACATCAAAATCAACCATGTCCAGAAGTAATAAATCTACACGAGTCTCAAGATCTCCAATCACCACAATACAAGAATGATGGACTCGATCTACCACAATGGAATCACCCACCGATGTAGACATATATACAGGGACACTCAAGGAATCACTAGGCATAACCAAATACGGTGCAAAATAAGATGACACATAGGAGTAGGTAGACCCTGGATCAAATAAAACTGAAGTATCTCTGCCACAAACTAGAACAATACCTGTAATAACTGCATCTGAAGCCTCAACTTCGGGCCTGGCTGGAAGAGCATAACATCGAGGCTGGGTCCCAACACCCTGAACTACATCTCTAGGGCGGCCTGCTGCTGGCTGGCCTCCACCTCTCGCGGTCTGAGCTCCACCTCTAGTACCTCTACCTCCACCTCTAGCACCTCTACCCCCACCTCTAGCTGGATGGGCGGGCTGTGGAACACCTGGTGCCTGAACCATGGCACGGGAACCCTGATGCTGAGAGCTACTCGGTGCTCGAGGGCAAAACCTAGCAATGTGACCCGTATCACCACAAGTGTAACAAGACCTCGGCTGCTGAGACTGCTGACCCGATCGACCTGAATGACCACCCTGGAAACTCTGAAGCAGCGGTGCACTGATAGGAGCTGGCGGTGCACTGTAGGGCTGCTGATCAGAATACTGCATGTGAGAACCACGGCCACCGGAAGCACCGTGAGAAACCTGAAGCGCTGACTGAACGGGCCTAGGAGGATGGCCTCTATCATACGAATCCCTGCCTCCAGACGAGGCACCACTGAATCTGCCTGACTGACAGGGTCTTTTGTCTGCCCTATGACCACCCCCCTGTGATAATACCATCTCAACTCTCTGGGCCACATTGGCCGCCTCCTAGAAGGATATCTCACTCCCAGCCTCTCTGGCCATCTGAAGACGAATCGGCTGAATGAGTCCATCAATGAACAGTCTCACTCTCTCCCCCTCAGAGGGAAGTATATTAAGAGCATGGCGAGCCAAATCAATGAATCTGGTCTCGTACTGGGTGACAGTCATGGAACCCTGTTGGGGGCACTCAAACTGCCTCCGATAGGCCTCTTGCTGTGTGATAAGGAGAAACTTCTCCAGAAATAGCTGCGTGAACTCCCAGGTCAAGGCTTGCGATCCTGCTGGTATAACTAAGCAATAATCTCTCCATCAAGTCTTGGCGGATCCAGACAAGCGAAATGTGGCAAAATCGACCCCATTGGTCTTAACTATCCCCATGTTCCAAAGAACCTCGTGACAACTGTCTAGATAGTCCTAGGGATCCTCAGTAGATGCACTGCTGAAAGTAGTAGTGAAGAGCTTGGTGAACCTGTCCAATCTCCACAAAGCATCGGCAGACATAACCGCTCCATCACCGGCCTGGGCTACCACACCCGTCTGAGCTACTCCAACTGGTTGAACTGCTTGAGTTTGGAATTGGGGAGCTACCTACTCTGGAGTGCGAGTAGTAGGAGTCTGGGCTCCTCCTCTAGCCTGAGAGATGGCTGGTGCTACAGGAAGCAAGCCTGGCCAAGCGACACTCTCCATAAGGCCCACTAGACGGACCAGAGTATCCTGAAGAACTGGGGTGGCAATAAACCCCTCTGGGACCTGAGCTGGGCCCACCGGGACTGCTAGGGCCGGAACCTCATCATCAAAATCAACCCGAGGCTCCGCTGCTGGTGCTGTTGCTCGGGGATGAGCTCTGCCCCTACCTCGGCCTCTAGCACGGCCTCGGCCTCGCCCTCTGCCCCTCGTGGGAGCTGCTGCTGGGGGCTCGAGCTGCTGGTCAGCGGATGAGGAAGCGCGCGTTCTCAGCATTTGTGAGAGAATAGAATAGAAATTCAATCAGCATTGAGAAACCAAACCGCACGACATGAAAGCAAAGATGTGAAATTTTCCTAACTCTGTAGCCTCTGGGGGATAAATACAGATGTCTCCGTACCGATCAATCAAACTCTACTAAGCTTGTCTGTGGACTGTGAGACCCATGTAACCTAGAGCTCTGATACCAACTTGTCACGACCTGGATTTCCCTCCCTGGGGAGTCGTGATGGCGCCTACTAATGAAAGCTAGGCAAGCCAATCCTTAACTACTTACTTTATTATCCAATTTCTTCTTTTTAACAGATATAAGGTGATAACATGAAAACAGCGGAACTGTAAATAATTAAGCGGAAGATGACAATTAATATCTGAAATTTGCATCTATTACAACTCTTAAACCTCAAACACCCCGAAACCTGGTGTCACAGTGTCACAGACTATCTAAGATTGCTACATACAAAGTCTGAAGAAATAACAGTACACTGTTCCTGAATAAAGGGAAAATGAAATAGGATATAGAGATAGAGGGAGACGCCAGTGCCTGCGGACGTCTGCAGGTCTACCTTCGGTCTCCTAGTGGACTGAAAGGAGCCTCCAACTACTGTCCAAAAGCTACTCCGGGATCTGCACATAATGCAGCGTGTAGTATCAGCACAACTGATCCCATGTGCTGGTAAGTGCCTAACCTAATCTCGGCGAAGTAGTGACGTGGCTAGGACCAGACTACCAAATAAACCTGTGCAGTTCAAATATATATACAACGGAAAAAGAAATACAGAGATAACCAACCAATGTGGGAGGGGGAGCATGTTGTAGGGGAGATAACAATTCCAAACAGAAAGACATCAAGTGACGAAGGACACAACATAACTCGGATATCAATAAAGAATCAGAAATCAATAAATGCACGGCATCACCCTTCGTGCTTTTACTCTCGTCCTCACCACGCAATTATATAATAATGTGCACGGCATCACCCTTCGTGCTTTTACTCTCTCTTTCCTCACCATATAATCAATAGAATCGGCACAGAATGGTACATCGTGCGGCATGGCATCACCATTCCTGCTTTACACTCTTTCCTCACAATCATACAATACACGGCATCACCCTTCGTGCTTTTACACTCTTCCTCACCCAAACAACAATCACAAACAATGGGGCAAGGGGAATAAACAAGATTACAATAGGAATCCAGGCAAGGGAACAACAGTTAAACAATTAAGTCCTGGCAAGGGAACAACAGTTAGAAAATTAAATCCCGACAAGGGAACAACATCAACAATATCAACATCCCGGCAAGGGAGATAGCCAATAAGGCAACAATATCCCGGCAAGGGAACAATTAAATGACTTCTTTCTCTTTTTCACTTTTACTTCACAACTCACATACCACTTGAGCCAATGCTCCAAAGGGTTCAATCAACTCATATACTTTCACAATTCGTAATATAGCTTGAGCCAATGCTCCTCGATGTTCAAAGGTCACAATTACTTCCACAAACTTATCACAACAAATAAAAATCACCTCTAAAGCATAGATAATACAACGAAGTCATGAAAATCAAAATATGAGACCCACAGGCATGCT
The DNA here is from genome assembly GCF_001879085.1 of Nicotiana attenuata. NCBI lineage: Eukaryota > Viridiplantae > Streptophyta > Magnoliopsida > Solanales > Solanaceae > Nicotiana > Nicotiana attenuata. Next base: position 214,344 of record NW_017671969.1, on the reverse strand, counting down.
TGACTCTGACGTATAGATACTCGTCACCATGCCGATACGTCGTACTCAACAATTATCACATAGCAAATATGACTCGACTCCTAATACCTCAAGCTAAGGTTAGACCAAACACTTACCTCGATGCCACGAACACAATTCAAGTTTCAATTATAGCTTTACCCCTTGATTCCACCGCTAATTTGCTTGTATCTAGTCACAAGTTACTTAATTACATCAATAAACGCTAAATGAATCGATTTGAATGCATGAATATGAATTTCCCAAAATTTTGCCCAAAAGTTAAAAATCGCCGCCGGGCCCACATGGTCTAAACCCGAGGTTCGAACCAAAACTCGATTACCCATTCCCCCACGAACCCAAATATATAATTTGTGTTGAAATCGGACCTCAAATCGAGGTCCAAATCCCCAATTTTTGAAAAACCCTAGGTTCTACCCAAAACACCCAATTTCCCCCATGAAAATCTTTGATTTTAAGTTGAAATCATGTTAAAAGATGTTATTGATTGAAGAAAACTAGTTAAAAACGACTTACAATTGATTTGGAAGGATAGTTGCTCTTAAAAAATCGCCCTAGTGTGTTTATGTTTTGAAAAGATGTGAAAAATGGGTTTAAAATCGGCTAAGTATAAAAGTTCCAGGTCTCAGTTATGGGAATTGCGAACAGGGGATCGCAATTGCGAACCAACCTCTGCTGGCTTGGGAATTGCGAAAAAAGTTTGGGAAATGCGAACCTGGGAATTGCGAAAAAGTTTGGGAAATGCGAAGCCTGGGAATTGCGAAGGGAGTTTGGGAAATGCGAACCTGGGAATTGCGAAAAAGTTTGGGAAATGCGAAGCTTGGGAATTGCGAAGGGAGTTTGGGAAATGCGAACCTGGGAATTGCGAAGGGGGTTTGGAAAATGCGAAGCCTGCAGGCCTGCAATTCCTTAAGTCCAAAATTTCATCCCGTGGCCTATCCAAAACTCACCCGAGCACTCGGGGCTCCAAACCAAATATACACACAACCTCAAAAACATCTTATGGACTTATTCGTGTACTCAAATCACCAAAATATCATCATGAACATCGAATTAAACCTCAAGATCAATGAAATTTCTCAAAACTTCTTTAAACATCAAATTTGCATTTAAGGTCCGAATTACGTCAAATGGATTTCGTTTCTTTCCAAACTTCACAGAATTATCTTAAATCATATATAAGACCTGTACCGGGCGCCGAAACCAAAATACAGGCCCGACACCAACATGTTCTAATCAAAATTCATTTCCAAACCTTATAAACAATTTCAGAAAATAATTTCTTTCAAAAATTCATTTCTCGGGCTTGGGACCTCGGAATTCGATTCTGGGCATACGCCCAAGTCCCCTATTTTCCTACGGACCCTCTGGGACTGTCAAATCACGGGTCCGGGTCCGTTTACACAAAATGTTGGCCGAAGTCAAATTAATTCATTTATTAGCCAAATTTTATCATTTTTCACAGATTTTTTTATATTTAAGCTTTCCGGCTACGCGCCCGGACTATGCACGCAAATCGAGGTGACTCTAAATGAGGTTTTCAAGGCCTCGAAAGCACAGAATTTAGTTTAAAAACAAGTGATGACCTTTTGGGTCATCACACTTAGCCACCAAGTAATAAACCCTAGAATCTCTCAAAATATAGACATTAACCATAAATAAAATTCTATTTATAACACTCCCCCTTGAATGTTTATTCAACAGATAATGTGCCTCGTTAAAACCTTAACTAAAATAAAACCCAGTGGGCAAAAAATTTAGAGAAGGAAAAAGAGTACACATATCTAACAATACGCCTTTTGGTTGCCTCGTTAAAAACCTTGCAAGGAAAACCCAGTTGGACAAAACCTTGTGAGGGAAAAAGAGTGCAACGCGCATTAACTCCCCCTGATGAGAGCATCAATTCACATCCTTGAGCGTTCGCATCACAATCTTGTGCACTATCTTCAAAAGATCTTTGGTAGAGATTTGATAAACAAATCAATGTGACGACCCAAAGGGTCACCACCGGATTTCTCTCTTTTGCATGCTTCCGAGGCCCTGAAAACCTCGCTTTTAGTCCGGGCGCGAAGCCGGAAAGCTTTTATGTTGAAATATGTGAACTTTGTGAAGAAGGCCCCATTAGGGGAATTCGACAACATAACACTTTAACCCGGCAAGGGTACACCTAACAACCCAAATATCCCGGCAAGGGAGAGTACATAATAATAGTCTACACGTCCCGGCAAGGGAAAAATCACAACACATCGTCTTTTAAATCACTTCTTTCTCAACTATCACATTCTTGTTCGAGCCAATGCTCCAAAGTATACCAATCACAATTCTTCCTCAACCGTTCACATTATATGAAATTTATCAATTTAACAAGGAAGTCGTGTCCCATCACTCGAATTAAAAGTAATTAAGACTCACGGTCATGCTAGACTTCGGTGCATAGACAACCGTCACCATGCCTATACACCATACTCCACATTTAGCAAGTAGCAAATAACATCCTAATCCTATTCCCTCAAGCCAAAGTTAGAACAAACACTTACCTCAAAGCCTTTAAATCCACTTAATCCTCAACTATTGCTTTACCTCACGGTTCCACCTCCAATTCGCTCGAATCTAATCATAAATTGCTCAATTACTTTAATAAACATTATATGAATCAATTTGAATGCATAAAATGAGTTTCCCAAGTTTTTCCCAAAAATTCCAAAATCGCCCCCGGGCCCACGTGGTCAAAACTCGAGGTTCGAACCAAAATCTGGTTACCCATTCCCCCACGAATTCAAATATATAATTTATTTTGAAATCGGACCTCAAATCGAGGTCCAACTCCCCAATTTATAGAAAACCTAGGTTCTACAAAAAAATCCCAATTTCACCCATGAAAATCTTTGATTTCAAGTGGAAAACATGTTTAATGATGTTAAAGATTGAAAGAATTGAGTAAAAATCAACTTACAAGTGATTTGGGATGAAGTTTGCTCTTGAAAATCGCCTATGGTGTTTTGGGTTTGAAAGAATGGTGAAAAGTGATGAAAATTCGACTAAGTATAAAATTTGCTGGGCCGCGGGTATGGGAAATGCGAAGCTGGGTTCGCAATTGCGAACCCAGCAGATCTGGGAACTGCGAGATTTTAGTTCGCATTTGCGAACACTGGGCCTCAATACAGACTTCGCATTTGCGAAGTAATGATCGCATTTGCGATCTGGGGCCCCTTCGCATTTGCGAAAGATTGATCGCATTTGCGACAGTGCCCCATTTTCCCAGACTTCGCAATTGCGAGTCTTCCCTTCGCATTTGCGAAAATTGCAGAAGCCAGCATACCAGATTTTTAAAACATGAGAAATGCAATCTGATGCCTATCCAAAACTCAACCGAGCCCTCGGGGCTCCAAACCAAACATGCACACGACCTCAAAAACATCCTACGGACTTACTCGCGTGATCAAATCGCCAAAATAACATCATTTACATAGAATCAAGCCTCAAGGCACATGATTTTTCATTATAACTTCATAAACTTCAAACTTTAGATATTTAGGTCCGAAACACGTCAAATGACGTCCGATTTCGACCAAACTTCACAGAAAGTGTTTAACACATATTTAAGACTTGTACCGGGCGTCGGAACCAAAATACGAGCCCGATACCATAGTCTTTTAATCAATTTTCATTTCTATTTTTCTTAATAATTTCAGAAAAACAATTTCACAGAAAAATTCATTTCTCGGGCTCCCGACCTCGAAATTCGACTCCGGGCATATTCCCAAGTCCCATATTTTTCTACGGACCTTCCGTGACCGCCAAATCACGGGTGCGGGTCCGTTTACCAAAAACGTTGACCAAAGTCAACTTTAGCAATATTAACATTAAAATTCTTCAAATTTTTCACAATAGTGGTATCGGGGTCAATTTTCACAGGGAGCTAGAAAGGGGGTTGGATATTTGCTTAGCCTAGAAATGCGTGTTTGCTTCTAATTGATCTTCTATCATTTTTGGATTTTTATGATTATCAACTACAATTTATCAACTACTAATTATAACTAAATTATGCTAAGATATTAATTCTAGGTTGTATGCAAGATAGAGAAAGGCACTAGGGTCGTGGCATTTACCTAGGTGGTCAACTAACGGGTAGAGATTCCTAATAAGAGAATGATGATTATGGGGCTTATGCTATAACCGTTGCACGATTGCACTCACTCTCACACCTCTCGGTAGAAAGAGTGATTTTGCCCAATTGACTCTCTCGAGGCCAATTGGGCAGGCTAACAAGCCAAGCAACTTAGGGTTCAAGTTGGGTAATTACGCTCTCGAGGTTTTACCCGTTAATTGGGACTACCATTCTCATGGGTCCATCCCAATTCCTTGTTGGGTTAATTTTGGAGTCATAGACACTCTTTCTCAAGAAGAGTCAAGACCCACTAAGCTAGACTTAGTGTTTGCAACCACCAAATCCTAGTTAAAACATAAGATTAACCCAAATATCAAACACCCAACATCATTCAAGCATTAAACACACCCATTACCCATTAATTACCCACACTAGGGTTGAGCCACAACCCTAGCTAATGGGTTTAGCTAGCCATAATAGCAACAGAAATTGAAGAAATAGTAGATAAAATTAACATATTAATTAACTAGAATGTTAATCTACAAGAATCTACGATAAAACAAGATGAAAATGCCCAAAATAGGCTAAAACTTGAGTCTCACGAGTGCTGCTGCTATCTGATATCTAAAACTTGACCTAGAAATAATAAAATATTCTATTTATACTATGCTAGAAAAACCGGACAAAAATACCCCTGCGGGGCTGGCGCGGACCGCGCAGAAATGCAGCGTGGGCGTAGTGGTCTTGGCCTTCGATCATTCACTTCTGAAGCTGGGGACGCGGACCGCACAAAAAAGGTAGCGCGACCGCGCAGGCTAATGGGCGCGGACCGCACAACAATGAAGCGCAACCGCGTGGACACCAGCGCTGACCGCGTAGAAAAGAGCGCTGACCGCGCATGAAAACCCCTAAAATGGATGCTCTCTGAATCTCCTAGCGCGGCCGCGTAGCAAATCAGTGCGGTCCGCGCTAGGTCCTCTTGTCCCTACTTGAATGATTTTTTGACACTTGAGCAGGTTTCACTCCGTTTCGAGCTGATTTTTGACTTTCGTCATCTTGTCGCTCAAACCTGCAATCAAGCGCACTTTGTTTAGCATTCTGGGTCTATTTTACGACAATTCATACATAAAGCATAGGCAGGTATGGGCATAAAACGTGTTAAAATCACAGTTATCAACTCCCCCAAACTTAAACCTTTGCTTGTCCTTAAGTAAATAAAAGAAGACCTACCCCTAAAAAGGAAACATTCAAGTAATTCCAGCTTATCCCGAGGAAGCCTCATCACACATCAATTGGGACTAACAATTACCCTCAATACGAATGCATCATTAAAACATTTTTTAGGTCTTTTAAGAACTATGGATCGAATGTGACACGAGAGCATCAAGGGTTGACTCATTTCATCAAGGCGCTTTTCTCAAATACCTTTGTCTTTGTGGAACCCAAACTCACACATCCTCAACTCTCCCTAAGCGAACCTCACTTTATAGAGTAATGACACACAACCTGAGGTTGATGGATTTTTGTTTTCACTCATTTCTCTCACAAAGAAGGTCATAAGTTCAGCTTTAGGTACCATATGCTTGCCCCTTATGTAAGTATCCACTAATGTAGGCTTCCCTCAACTCAAGATCATATAGGGCTTTTGAGGAGTCATTGTGAAGGCTTTTGGGTGAAGGTAGGACATGTTTTTGTTCATTTAAGTTCAATCTTCCCTTTAGCACTTCTTTTGATTCATTATGGCATACTTTTTGACTCATTTGAGTATTTCACTTCTTTCAGTTCTTTCAAGGGGTTAGAGAGACACATTGTCACTCTTTCTCTTGCAATTCAAACCTTTCCCCTTTTTCTACTTTTACACAACCTTTTTCACTTTGTTTTCTTTGAATCTCCTTTCCGCTTCTTATTCACTTTTGTATTTCTTTTTGTCTTTTTCTATTTTTCATTGCCTCTCTTTTCTTTTGCTTTTGTGCCTCTTTACCGCATTGATGCCTTTCTTGTCTCAACCCCCAAACTTATATATTTGCCATTGCTCAAGGGAAGATTTGGGTGCCAAGAGAGGGTCTCATTGAGAACGGGTATAGGCTTGTAGCTTTGGTTCATGAAAGAAGAAGGTTTAAGGCTCAAAAGGGTTGAACTAGGGATCATTTCATTGGTAGGTCATGGAAGTTGTTCAAATTTGGAAGTTCGGACCAAGGAGGGCCTATATTCACTTCTCAAGTCAAGTTTCACCTATGATTTCGCCTCAACGAACATTCAGGGCAAGTTCTAGACCATCGGCTTGGAGCTTAGACTCACAATTCAAATTCTCACCACACACACTCAGGGATTGCTAAAGACATCGAGTTGAGATCCCATAACGACCTTAGTTCCAATTCAAGCGCACAATGGCCCCACACGATCATATGATGATTATTTGATCAACACAAGAGTCTCAAGGCCACAATTTTCACCATCCTAAACACAACATTATGTCTTTGACCATGGGATCAAAGGAAAATGTGTTAGGCCCAAGTGAAGCTTGCCTGAGGTCCTCTTAACTACAAAATTTTGAAAATCAAAAGAAGAAAAATCAAAAACGGACTCAAACCCTTAAGAAGGTTGTCACGCTATCTATCATTGGGAAGAGCCACCCGGTTCGCACAACACACTACCCTTGGAAAGAACCGTGGCATTAAGAAAATCAAGAGCTTATTGAAAACACTAAAACCAAAACAAAAGGCTACGAGCCTCACTACTAGGCTGAAAATGAAAATAACGAAAATAGAAAAACCGAATGAATATGTACAATGGGGAGTAGAATATACAACGGGATGAATATATACATAAGAGTCTAAAAGTAGCCAAAGTTAAAAGTTATATACAGGCCAACTATTTAAAAATCAAAGACAATCAAAAACATAGACTAGAAATGAAATAAATATATACAGTCATCCAATGTATCAGAATCAAAATGGTAGGGAGCACTCCCACGAATAAAAGCTGGCACTGTCCCCAATGCCAACTACCAAGATAAGCTCAAAAACAGAGTAAAAGGATATAGAAGGGCCCCTCAAGCCTAGTCCACATGCGTGGGGTCTCCTGTCGTCCCTGGATCCTCTGTAGTAGCCCGGACCTCAGGTTGGTCTCCGACCTGCTGCTGCTGTGCTGCTGGGACATGAGCTGGATCAAGGACAGGCTGAACCACCGGTGGAACACTGGATGTACCCTCATGAACCTGGGCCACCTCTATCACAACTCCCTCAGTGCTAGGGAGTATCCTCTTGTGCTCACGATCATACATGACTTTGATCATAGCAAGACATAGAAATGTTACCACTTCGAGTGGTTATAGTTTCTTACTAACTCCATTAGAGTTATAATCAAAATTTATTTTCTTTCTTGTATTTAAAATCAAATTATAGAATAAAATAGACAAATACGGTAAAATACATACTTTAAATCCAGAAATTAATAATGAAGGAAGTTCATGGAACAATTGACAATCATTATGCTCAATCCCAAAGCTTCTACTCAATTGGTTAGAGTCTCGTGCTGATAACGTGTTATGAAACAATAAAAGAAGAACAAGAGTATTGCAGATAAAAGTAGAGAGAGAGAATTCTTATTTATATGGGATGAATTTCAATGGAATAGAACCCTCTATTTTTAGGGAGAGGGTGATTTAGCCACCAAGTAATAAACCCTAGAATCTCTCTAAATATAGAACATTCACACTAAATAAAATTCTATTTATAACATCATAGGATTTTTGTACTTGTAATAAAGTATAGATATAAATTAAGCCAGGTCAAATCAATTTCTTTTTTCTTTATTTTTTCTCCTTTTTTGATTATATCATTTTTCCATATTATATATTTTTTCCTCCTTATTAGATTCCATTCTATTTTTTTCACATGAATATTTTTATTTGTTTTCCTTTTTCTCTATAACACTATGGTATACCTTTTATCTGTTTTTTTATTTTTACTTTACTTTTATTATATGTTTTTTATTCAGACGATACTTAGACCCTAGAAGGGGGAGTTGAATTGTGTCTTGCCTGATTTTTTGCGTTTTTAAAGAACCTGGTTCTTTGAAATATTCGAACAGACAAAAAAAATTGCAGAAAAGTAATCAACACCGAGATTTTTACGACCAACCCAGCAGGTTTTTTCCCAAATCTCCACAAACTTCAAGAACAGTTTTAGGTTACAACTCTATAACCAAAGAGACTAACTCTATTCCCTACATCAACCCAATTGTAGCAACCCCTTCCTAATCTAATTCTAGCCTAGAAAGCTTACAAAAATAATGTTTCACAATAACCTACTATTACACTTATATGAAAGCATGTAGGTTACAATTGAGAATACTAGACACAACCTAACAACTAAAGAACTCGAGCAGCTTCATCTTGAAGAACTGGTTCTTCAATTGACTGAGTTGAATCTTCAAAAGTACCTTCTCTTTGCTTGCTATTATCAGAAGTATTCACAAGATTTCTCACAATAGCAGTAGTCTTGAAGTGTGGCAAAAGGTCTTCTTTTATAGATGCAAGGTTGGCCGAAAATCTTCTTAAATTAATGCTCCAAAACCTAGAATATTTCGGTTAAGAAAAGCCTCTCCTATTTAGACTTGGTTTCCTTAGTTATTTCTAACTTTGCAACCTTCTTTTTCCCACGATTATTTCCCATAGTTACATATTCCTTTTAATACACGAAGTCCATCCAGACGTGTATTCCTTTCAAGACACCGATTATACCTTTGGGAATCCCTAATCGCATGGGATTGCTGGCCTTTCACGTCTGACTCACGTTCTTCCACCGGCCTGCTACACACCTAGTTCACTTGATGTTCATCATTCTTATCTGCACAACAATCTAGCAGCACACAAATCTGAAACATGAAATCTAGTTCTCAAACAAAGTTTGTTAATCATTGAAACATAATACATTCTCAGCTCAACATGTTTCTAAATATTTTTTGCATATTGTATATAAATATATTAGTATAACAAAATTGATATATCAATATAATAAAGTAACATATTAGTGTCTAACATTACTATAAAATATTTTGTACAATAGTACACTAGCTTGACATATAAATATACTAAATAAGTATATTTATTCCTACATCTACTTCTAATATATTAAATAATAACTCCACGGAACACTATCATATACTTTTTTAAGAAAACAATGTCAAAAGAATGAGAACTTTGTTAACTTGTTTGAAAGGACATAGTAATTTTGAAAAATCAAAAAATGAATCAATTATAATAGCATACTATTAAATTATATTATATACTATAACAATATGCTATTTGCCAGAAATTATACACTGTTGAATTATATATTATATACCAAGATGACATACAGTATATCAAAATAGCAACGTGTGTTCTTCGTCAACAATATATTATTACATTATACCATATAACATACAGTATACTCTTATACTTAATTAGATATTATTGAATTAATTCTATACCAAAGTGTCAATATATCATTTTAGCATATCGTACAAATTCATCTTCTTCGCAGTTCAACTCAATTTTCATCCTAAATTTAAAAATGGCAAAATACATAAAGAGACACCTAAAGTTGGCCCAGATGTCTATCTCACACTCCAACTTACCAGGTGACCATATAGACACTTAATATTTTATTTTATTGTATCAAGTAAACACACGTGTCTGACATGGTAACTCGAGTGAGATACAAACGCTGGGCAACACATTATATTGAATTTTTCTTGGTTGTAATGGCTAAAAAACTGCAAAATTACTATTATACACTTAATGAATTCCTTTTATATTTATCCCAATTTACAATTCCTAAACCTAAATCCCCATTCTTCCCCGTTCTTCCCCGACTTTTTCCTACTTCTTTCTTCCCTATTTTTCTATTACGAAGCATTATCAAAAATAGAAGTCACCTTATATTGTCATTATATAAAAGGACAGAAATGATGATTTTGTGGTGATAAAATAACCCAGGTCGCAGGTATCTTGGATGCCAATATGGTCGAGTAAGTAATTTTCAAAGTTATTTTTTGTGCCTATTTTGTTTATTCAGAATTGTTTGGCCAAGACTTCATTTTTATGGACCTTTCTTGCTATTTTATGGGAAGGGTGTAAGTATTTTAAGTGGCTTGATGATGAATTTCCTGAACAAGCTAGGATTGTAATTTGGAGATTTTTGAAGAGGATCAAAAAACACGAGTAAGAAAAGGAGAAGATGAGGAGAAAGTACATAATGTTGCTGGTCATTGTGATACTCGCTTGAATTGTTAGAGAGTTTCTTATGTAATATTTGCTATATATGTTGAAATTTAGTTGGTTAAAGGAGCTCTTTTATGTAAACCAATAGCTCTTTTGAATATTGTAATGTAAGAAACTTAGATTAATACATGTTGAACCACTTTTGGACTAATATTTCAGCAACATTTTGACAAGACTAATATTTTTCCCCACCGCAGCTACAAGACACAAATACAAACTGTATTAGAGATGACTCTTTCACTTAGTGTTCTGGGCTATAAATTTAGAGTGATATCTATTAGGCAATCTATTAATAACTTATGAATTAGCTATCATATAGAAATGTGTAAGAGCTTACATTAAGAACTTTGTCTTCCAGATTGTGTGTTTGTGTAAATGCCAAATCCCAATTCTCTTGTTCTTTTTTTTTTCCAACAGCAGCAGAAAGCAACATGAAGAGAAGCACATTAGCAAATTCAGTAGGTGCATTGGCTGTTGTACTTGTTGAATCAGAACCAGCTGTTGATACCCAATTTTTTCCTAGATATTTTTATACTCAAAATACTTTCAAAATAACATACGTGTGCATACATAAGCATACCCAAGAGTTTTGGTACTTTTTCCAAAATTTAAAATAATTTTTTAAACCAATTTATTGCCTATTTTAATACCACAAAATCCAATAATTATTCCCCAAATTATCATTTTGGTGAATAACTTATTTCATTCTCATATTTACACCAGAATATAATTAAGGTAATTTTTGTACATTTTTACAAATTTATTTGGTATTTTTAAAGCTAAATTGCGTGTAATTGCAATTATAGCCTATTTTACGGTTAATAGCATTTTATAACTACAAAATTATTTCCAGTATTTTTAAATTAATATTTATATTATTTGTTGTTCCAGTGTTTTTAATTTGCTTTTGAAATCATTATTATTATTTTTTATAAAATAAAAAGGGGAAATTGGCTATTTAACACTTAGCCTATTTCTATTTCAATAACAGCCCTTCCCCCTTTCAATTGTAGCCTTAATCTGGCCCAATCCGCCCCCAAATTAAACGACCGAATTCCTAAAATACCCAACCCACGACCCGTTCTCAAACCCGCCCGGTTTTCTTTTAAAATCCAAGCCGTTGATCATTTTGATCCTTCCTGTCCTTTTTTAATCACCTAACCCCTCTAACCCTACCTCATTTGCACAGAGACGCCGCCTCTAACTCCCTTCGTCTCCCTCAAACCCTCACTAGCCTCTCCGAAACCCTAATCACCTCCCACCTTATCTCACCTCGTTTCCACCGGAATCCATGCCATCTCCTGCCATAGATGGCATGTACTCACCCTCTCTCATCCCTAAGCCTGAGCTACTCGAAGTTTGGAAGCTTGACCTTGACGGTCCTCTCTCAGATCTGTCTCAGATCTGTAGATCCAGGGTTCTCCGGCCACGCTTCGGCATGTTCAAGCACTGGAAGCT
>NW_017671969.1:162746-198845 GCF_001879085.1 Nicotiana attenuata | reverse complement strand
AGGCACGAAGTCCCCAGATTCGGCATGGTAACCAATATTCACCCGAGGTTGCTAAGATGGTGGGAAGACCTTCATTCCAGTGACCGGACTCTCGTCCGCAAGTATTTGGGAAACTTACCCTCTCTTTTGGAAATTCAGCCGGACAACAAAATTATAGAGGCTGCGACCTTATTCTGGGACAGTGATAGATCGGTATTTCGATTTGGGGACCTTGAAATGACCCCGCTGCTCGAGGAAATAGGAGAGTTAGCCGGTATTCCTTGGGAGACTCCGGGTTTGCTCATGCCAGAAAACCGCAAGGGTAAAGGTTTCTTCAAAATGACGGGGTTGAAGAAAAACTCAGATTTGACTTGTTTGAAGGATTCCTATATTCCCTTCGACTACCTGTACGAGAGGTACGGTCATAGCAAGTCCTACCGCACCTATCCAGACGAATTCACCCTCACCTCATTGGGGCATATCCACAGGAGGGTTTTTGTCTTCATGTTCTGTTTCTTGGGGATTATAGTGTTTCCTATGAAGAAGGCTAGGATCCACACCAGACTAGCCATGGTCACCAAGACACTAATGGAGGGGATTGAAGGGCAACATTTCAGCATAGTGCCAATGATTGTTGCGGAGATCTACCGAGCTTTGGAAAATTGTCAACGAGGGGCCAGTCATTTTGACGGTTGCGACTTATTACTCAACTCTGGCTCATAGAACATCTCCAAAAGGGTCGATACCGCCAAGAGCTTCCGCGAAGGCCGTGGAATGATCATATAGCCTTTCACCATCCCAATAGAATGAACTATATGTCTGACATGTTCGCTCGGCCAGGGGATGCTCGAGGATGGGTAGAATTGTTTGAAAACTTGAAAGAAGACAAGGTACAGTGGATGTTCGAATGGTTCCCCACTAGAGAATTCATCATCCGCTCTCGGGACGCTCCATTTCTCATACTCATTGGTCTGAGGGGAACTTATCCCTATGTCCCTCTTCGGGTCATGAGGCAAGGGGGGAGAAAGCAAGTCGTACCAAAGGTAGAAAAGATGAGTCATTTCAGGGCTGATTTCCAAGACAACGATAGCCCATACAAATGTCAAGCTCAACAAATGTGGAATAGCAAAGTCGTCCTGGAGAGGGATTCCATAGAACCTAACATGTATCATGCCGGCTACACCTTATACTATCCAGGTTGGCTAGAAGAAGATCATGCTGGGTTGGGACAGCCCGGGTATGTTCGAGGTCACAGGGTCATCGACGAAAGGGCTGAGATACAGGTTAAGTACAACCAGTTGCGCAAGAGGATCAGGGAGTGCAAGAGCGAGCATCAGGAGACTCAAGAGGCAAATCAAAAGTTGATCGAGGAATGGAAGGATGTGGCTGTCAGAGCCAACAAGCGCCTAGGGCATTTGGAGCGAGGGTTAGTAGAGCTGGAACGGAAGTTCATTCGGAGGATCAAGAATTGCCAAAACGCCGAAGGAAATGAAGGAGGACATTTGGCTAGGTCTTATCTGCTGCTGGGATTACGTGAGCTGGTAACGCTGTTCGATGGAGCCAAAGATGTCGAGTCCGGGGAAGGTCCTTCTGGGACCAAATAGTTAGGAGTTTCTTTTCTTTTCCGCTTTGAAATGTAGTAAGGCCAACGACCATTAGTGACATTTTTTTTACTTTATGCAATTTTAGTGTCGTTTTGGGATTCGTCTCTTTTTATCAATAAAATGAGGCATTTAGCATTATAAGTTCTCCAAATCAACTTATCGCTAGGCCTACCTCGGGCACAACGAGGCACCCAATTTAGGACACGATTTATATTCTTGTACTATGTGTTTAAATACTGCAATATTTCTTTCTCAGAATCCGCACTAACTTGTTACCTTTTGTTGTTTTTACTTTTATTTTTTATTCCCCTCCCCAAAAAGGTTAGTTCGTGCATTCTGGCATCATCATCCTACTCCACAAGATCTAAGGGCTCTCCACCTCCTCCTCCAAGTCCTATCAAAAGCAAGAACAAAGCAAAGATGGAGAACGTGAACAACATCAGAAAAGACGACTCAGCTGAAAGGGTAGAAGTTCCTCAGGGCGTTCAGGCATCTAAAGAAAGTGCCGCGCAGCTCGAACAGAAGCTACTGAAATTTCAAGAAGAGCTAGACCATGTTCGAAACTTGGCAAGTCTGTCATTCTCCCTCACTAATCCAGACGTCAACTTTCCCAATGCTCAACACCCCATCCCAAAGCCGCGGAAATAACCCGCTACTCATTGCAACACACATCCCAACAACACTCCACTCCTCATCCCTGAACCATCAAATGATCATCCCCACCACACTCCCATATATGTGGAAACCTTGCCACACTATACCAAACCCATTACAAACACACCAGAATCTGATGACAAAGACTCTCTCATCAAAAACCTGCCAGCCGAGCTCAAGAAATTGACTAGCCGAGTCCAGGGCGTTGAAGGAAACAAAGGCATTGAAGGGCTGATTATGAGGATCTTTGCATTCAGCCGGACGTCGAACTTCCCGAGGGGTACAAACCTCCCAAGTTTGAAATGTTTGACGGCTCGGGGGATCCCAGAGTCCATCTGAGGACATACTGTGATAAGCTGGTCGGTGTAGGAAGAGATAAGAAGATTCGCATGAAACTCTTCATGAGAAGTTTGAAAGACGATGTGCTATCTTGGTACATTAGCCAAGATCCCAAGAAGTGAACGAGCTGGGTTGGAATGGCGTCCGATTTCATTGACAGGTTCAGGTTCAATACAGAAAATGCACCAGATATCTTCTACATCCAGAATCTGAAAAAGAAACCTACTGAGACATTCCGCGAGTATGCTACTCGATGGAGATCCGAGGCTGCTAAGGTCAGGCCGGCCTTAGAGGAAGATTAAATGAACCGATTTTTCGTCCGAGCGCAAGATCCGCATTATTATGAGAGGTTAATGTTGATAGAGGGCCAGAAATTCTCCGATATCATCAAGCTAGGAGAAAGGATTGAAGAGGGAATTAAGAGCGGAATGGTCACTAATTTTGAGGCACCGCAGGCTACCAACAAAGCCCTACAATCTGGTGGCGTGTCTAAGAAAAAGGACGTGAGTGCCGTGATGGTTGCACAGAGAACCAAGTCCCCAGTAAAATACCAAGCCTCCCCGGTACCCCCCATCATATACCAGCCTATTCTCAATTACCAAGCACCTCCACCCTCTTACCAAATTCCATCACCCGCTTACCAATCATCTCCCTCTCCCACATATCAACCCACCTCACCAAGATATTCCCAACCTGCACCCGTCTACCAAGCCTATAATGCCCACTACCAATCACCTACCGCCCGCCAAAACTTCCCCAGGCCATGCCCTAACTTTGACCGCAAACCTCCCAGGCAATACACCGCCATCGCCGAGCCAATCGACCAGCTATATGAAAGGCTCAAAGCTGCTGGTTACGTCACCCCAATCCCTGCCATAACTCCAGATAATCCTTCCCAGTGGGTCAATCCAAATAAAACCTGTGCATACCATTCCGGCATAAAAGGGCATACCATTGATGAGTGCCGATCTCCGAAAGACAAAATCCAAGCTCTAATTGACAACAAAATCATCGTGGCCAAAGAACCTGCTCCTAATGTTCGAAACAATCCCTTGCCTGATCATAAGGGTGGTGGTGTGCATATGATTGAAGTGGAAGATTATTGGGACCCCAAGGGGTCAATTGGATTAATTGCCGATGGTGACGAGCCCAAGAAACAAACTGTCACATTGAATCCAATTGTAGTCCAGATCCATCCCTCTGGGGATGCTGAAGTAAACATGTCTATGCCTCTCGAGTTTGAAACACCGTCATCCAAAAGGACCGCAGAGCCGATTGAGGTTGAGTTTGGGTCTCCGAAAGTA
The DNA here is from genome assembly GCF_001879085.1 of Nicotiana attenuata. Classification (NCBI taxonomy): domain Eukaryota; kingdom Viridiplantae; phylum Streptophyta; class Magnoliopsida; order Solanales; family Solanaceae; genus Nicotiana; species Nicotiana attenuata. The sequence continues at coordinate 194,965 of NW_017671969.1, read as the reverse complement.
CCATTCGAAGTTGCTGTATTGCCACCCAAAACGAGAGTGCCCATTCCTGTAGCGATGTCAGACGTAACATCGTTCCATACACAGGCCATACCTTGGGATTACACGGCCGAGGCAAGAAGGAAGGGAAAGACTAGGTCCGGAGAAGCAATTGCAGCACAGGGTATGACCAGGACCGGCAGGGTTTATACTCCAAAGCATTTGGTTGAATCAAGTAAGCAGGCCTCTGGACGGCCTATTGAAAGTGGGCCCGATGATCTCTGGCGGAAGATACAGGCAAAAGAATACTCAGTTGTCGGCCAATTAAACAAAACACCAGCGCAGATCTCCATCCTAGCTCTACTGCAGAGCTCCGAGACACACAAGAACGCTCTGATGGAGATACTAAGCGAGGCGTATGTACCCAGCAATATAACTGGAGGAGAAATGGCAAACATGGTCGGGCAGGTATTGGAGAGTCATAAGATCACTTTCCACGAGGATGAGTTACCCCCTGAAGGTGTAGGACACAAAAAAGCGTTGCACATCACCGTGAAATGTGAGGACTATTTCATCACCAGGACTTTGATTGACGGGGGTTCAGCCTCAACATTTGTCCATTGGTGACCCTCAGAACATTGGGGAAAAGTCTGCATGAAATCAAGGATGGGGCTATCAACGTCAAAGCTTTTGATGGTTCCCAAAGGTCCACTATTGGAGAGATTAGTTTATGTCTGCAAATGGGGCCAACTTGGTTCGATGTTGATTTTCAAGTAATAGACATCCCAGCATCCTATAACTTGCTACTGGGACGACCTTGGATCTACGCCGCTGGAGCTATAGCATCAACCCTGCACCAGGCAGTGAAGTTTGAGTGGAATCACTAAGAAGTGATTATTCATGGTGACGGGAGTAGCCCCATATACAGTCGCCAAACCATCCCAGCAATTGAAGGAAGAAGGAAGCTAGGAGGAGAAACTTACCACCACATTGAGCGAGTCGACGCCGTGGACAAAGATAAGTGGTGGGATAACAAGATAGAGAGTATACTAAACTGGAGCGGGTATGAACCTGGCAAAGGGCTCGGCAAGAACCTTCAGGGAATCACCAAGCCTATCAAACTGAAGAAGCATGGCACCACTTTTTGGTTAGGGTACGGTTATACTTGGGAAGAATTCCAGAACTGGTCGCCACCATGGCGCGGCCCTTACTATCTGGAGCACCCTATACCCCGCCTGGAACAGACTTTCCAGCCGGCCGACATCATATATGGGACAGAGGAAGATGAAGCATTAGCAGCAATGAAGAACCTGTTCTTGGAAGATGACAATATGGACTGTCACGTCATTCTCGAGGAGGAAGGGGAGGAAGGCCCTTCCATACAGGCAGTGAACCGAGGAGAGTGCCTCAACAATTGGTCCGTCAGAAGCACCAAGGCCCGGAGAGCTTCGGGGTAGCAAAGCATTATGCATTATCTTTTATTTTTCGCTAGTTGATTTCCCTTCAATATTATCTTTGAATTTTGAAAAGAGCCCCGATGTTCAAAACAATTCTTTCAGCATTTATTAAAGCATTTCAATTTTTTATAAATCTCACTCTTATTATCTCTTTTTCTCTGTCATTTACTTTACTTTACACAACATTATTATTACTTATCTTGATGAACCGATGAATGTGACATGCGACGAGGTAATGCAACAAATGGATATAGACTCAGAAGAGGATGAGATACCAGAAGAGATCGTTAAAGAGGTCGAGGACTTTGAGAATAGACCTAAGTCTAACTTGGACGAAACTGAGGTCGTCAACCTGGGGGATACAGAGAGTGTCAAGGAAACGTGCATCAGTGTTCACCTGTCACCGTTAGAAAAGGAAGAGTACACGGAGTTCTTAAAGGAATATGAGGACATATTTGCCTGGTCATATGATGATATGACCGGTCTCAGTACATCTATTGAAGCTCACAAACTGCTAACAGATCCGACGTGTCCGCCGGTAAAGCAGAAGCTCAGAAAATTCAAGCCAGACATGAGTTTGAAAATCAAGGAGGAAGTTACCAAACAAGTCAAAGCCAAGGTCCTCAGAGTAGTGGAGTATCCAACATGGTTGGCCAACATTGTGCCAGTGCGAAAGAAGGACGGGAAGGTCAGAGTCTGTGTCGACTACCGGGACCTCAACCGGGCCAATCCGAAAGACGACTTCCCCTTGCCGAACATACACATCTTGATTGACAACTGCGCCAAGCACGAGCTGTAGTCATTTGTCGATTGTTCGTCTTAGCCAAGAAAATACTCCGAGCCGGTTACTTCTGGATGACCATGGAGACAGACTGCATCCAGTATGTCCGAAAGTGCCACCACTGTCAGATACATGCAGATATGATAAAGGTGCCTCCAAACGATCTCAATGCAACTAGCTCACCATGCCGTTCGCCGCTTGGGGGATGGATGTCATTGGACCTATCGAGATCGCCGCATCAAATAGGCACAGGTTCATACTAGTGGCGATTGATTATTTCACCAAATGCGTTGAAGCAGCATCATATAAGGCGGTAACCAAGAAGGTTGTGACAGACTTCGTTCGCGACCGTATCATTTGCCGGTTCGGCGTCCCAGAGTCAATCATCACTAATAATGGTTCCAATCTCAACAGTGATCTAATAAAAGCAATGTGTGAAACCTTCAAGATCAAGCACAAGAATTCTACAGCCTACAGGCCTCAGATGAATGGAGCCGTAGAAGGGCCAATAAGAACATTAAGAAGATACTAAGGAAAATGATAGTGAAACACAAGCAATGGCATGAGAAGTTATCATTCGCTCTACTGGGATACCATACCACAGTCCGCACATCGACTGGGGCGACACCCTATATGTTGGTTTACGGTACTGAGGCAGTCATCCCAGCCGAGGTAGAATTCCCTCCCTGAGAATATGCAGGANTTTCATGGACAGGTTCAGGTTCAACACAGAAAATGCACCAGATATCTTCTACATCCAGAATCTAAAAAAGAAACCCACTGAGACATTCCGCGAGTATGCTACTCGATGGAGATCCGAGGCTGCTAAGGTCAGGCCGGCCTTAGAGGAAGAACAGATGAACCGATTTTTCGTCCGAGCGCAAGATCCGCAGTATTATGAGAGGTTAATGTTGATAGAGGGCCAGAAATTCTCCGATATCATCAAGCTGGGAGAAAGGATTGAAGAGGGCATTAAGAGCGGAATGGTCACTAATTTTGAAGCACTGCAGGCTACCAACAAAGCCCTACAATCTGGTGGCGCGTCCAAGAAAAAGGACGTGAGTGCTGTGATGGTTGCACAGAGAACCAAGTCCCCAGTAAAATACCAAGCCTACCCGGTACCCCCCATCACATACCAGCCTATTCCCAATTACCAAGCACCTCCACCCTCTTACCAAATTCCATCACCCGCTTACCAATCATCTTCCCTCTCCCACATATCAACCCACCTCACCAAGATATTCCCAACCTGCACCCGTCTACCAAGCCTATAATGCCCACTACCAATCACCTCCCGCCCGCCAAAACTTCCCCAGGCCACGCCCTAACTTTGACCGCAAACCTCCCAGGCAATACACCGCCATCGCCGAGCCAATCGACCAGCTATATGAAAGGCTCAAAGCTGCTGGATACGTCACCCCAATCCCTGCCATAACTCCAGATAATCCTTCCCAATGGGTCAATCCAAATAAAACCTGTGCATACCATTCCGGCATGAAAGGGCATACCATTGATGAGTGCCGATCTCTGAAAGACAAAATCCAAGCTCTAATTGACAACAAAATCATTATGGCCAAAGAACCTGCTCCTAATGTTCGAAACAATCCCTTGCCTGATCATAAGGGTGGTGGTATGCATATGATTGAAGTGGAAGACGATTGGGACCCCAAGGGGTCAATTGGATTAATTGCCGATGGTGACAAGCCTAAGAAACCAGCCGTCACACTGAATCCGATTGTAGTCCAGATCCAGCCCTCTGGGGATGCTGAAGTAAAAATGTATGTGCCTCTCGAGTTTGAAACACCGTCATCTGAAAGGACCGCAGAGCCGATTGAGGTGGAGTTTGGGTCTCCGAAAGTACCATTCGAAGTTGCTGTATTTCCACCCAAAACGAGAATGCCCATTCCTGTAGCGATGTCAGCCGTAACGCCGTTCCATACACAGGCCATACCTTGGGATTACACCACCGAGGCAAGAAGGAAGGGAAAGACTAGGTCCGGAGAAGCAATTGCAGCACAGGGTATGACCAGGACCGGCAGGGTTTATACTCCGGAATACTTAGTTGAATCAAGTAAGCAGGCCTCTGGACGGCCTATCAAAACTGGGCCCGATGATCTCTGGCGGAAGATACAGGCAAAAGAATACTCAATTATCGACCAATTAAACAAAACACCAGCGCAGATCTCCATCCTAGCTCTACTGCAGAGCTCCGAGACACACAAGAACGCTCTGATGAAGATACTAAGCGAGGCGTATGTACCCAGCAATATAACTGGAGGAGAAATGGCAAACATGGTCGGGCAGGTATTGGAGAGTCATAAGATCACTTTCCACGAGGATGATTCACCCCCTGAAGGTTTAGGACACAACAAAGCGTTGCACATCACCATGCAATGCGAGGACTATTTCATCACCAGGACTTTGATTGATGGAGGGTCTAGCCTCAACATTTGTCCATTGCTGACCCTCAGAACATTGGGGAAAAGTCTGCATGAAATCAAGGATGGGGCTATCAACGTCAAAGCTTTTGATGGTTCCCAAAGGTCCACTATTGGGGAGATTAGTTTATGTCTACAAATGGGGCCAGCATGGTTCGATGTTGATTTTCAAGTAATAGACATCCCAGCATCCTATAACTTGCTGCTGGGACGACCTTGGATCCACGCCGCTGGAGCTTTAGCATCAACCCTGCACCAGGCAGTGAAGTTCGAGTGGAATCACCAAGAAGTGATTATTCATGGTGACGGGAGTAACCCCATATACAGTCGCCAAACCATCCCAGCAATTGAAGGAAGAAGGAAGCTAGGAGGAGAAACTTACCATCACATTGAGCGAGTCAACGCCGTGGACAAAGATAAGTGGTGGGATAACAAGATAGAGAGTATACTAAACTGGAGCGGGTATGAACCTGGCAAAGGGCTCGGCAAGAACCTTCAGGGAATCACCAAGCCTATCAAACTGAAGAAGCATGGCACCACTTTTTGGTTAGGGTACGGTTATACTTGGGAAGAATTCAGAACTGGTCGCCACCATGGCGCGGCCCTTACTATCTGGAGTACCCTATACCCCGCCTGGAACAGACTTTCCAACCGGCCGACATCATATATGGGTCAGAGGAAGATGAAGCATTAGCGGCAATGAAGAACCTGTTCTTAGAAGATGGCAATACGGATTGTAACGTCATTCTCGAGGAGGAAGGGGAGGAAGGCCCTTCCATACAGGCAGTGAACCGAGGAGAGCTCCTCAGCAATTGGTCCGTCAGAACCAGCAGGGCCCGGAGAGCTTCGGGGTAGCAAGGCTGAACAAAGCATTATGCATTATCTTTTATTTTTCGCTAGTTGATTTCCCTTTAGTATTATCTTTGAATTTTGAAAAGAGCCCCGATGTTCAAAACAATTCTTTCAGCATTTATTAAAGCATTTCAATTTTTTATAAATCTCGCTCTTATTATCTCTTTTCTCTGCCATTTACTTTACTTTACACAGCATTACTATTACTTATCTTGATGAACCGATGAATGTGACATGCGACGAGGTAACGCAACAAACGGATATAGACTCAGAAGAGGATGAGATACCAGAAGAGATCGTTAAAGAGGTCGAGGACTTTAAGAATGGACCTAAGTCTAACTTGGACGAAACTGAGGTCGTCAACCTGGGGGATACAGAGAGTGTCAAGGAAACGTGCATCAGTGTTCACCTGTCACCGTTAGAAAAGGAAGAGTACACGGAGTTCTTAAAGGAATATGAGGACATATTTGCCTGGTCATATGATGATATGACCGGTCTCAGTACATCTATTGAAGCTCACAAACTGCTAACAGATCCGACGTGTCCGCCGGTAAAGCAGAAGCTCAGAAAATTCAAGCCAGACATGAGTTTGAAAATCAAGGAGGAAGTTACCAAACAAGTCAAAGCCAAGGTCCTCAGAGTAGTGGAGTATCCAACATGGTTGGCCAACATTGTGCCAGTGCGAAAGAAGGACGGGAAGGTCAGAGTCTGTGTCGACTACCGGGACCTCAACCGGGCCAATCCGAAAGACGACTTCCCCTTGCCGAACATACACATCCTGATTGACAACTGCGCCAAGCACGAGTTGCAGTCATTTGTCGATTGTTCGTCTTAGCCAAGAAAATACTCCGAGCCGGTTACTTCTGGATGACCATGGAGACAGACTGCATCCATTATGTCCGAAAGTGCCACCACTGTCAGATACATGCAGATATGATAAAGGTGCCTCCAAACGATCTCAATGCAACTAGCTCACCATGCCGTTCGCCGCTTGGGGGATGGATGTCATTGGACCTATCGAGATCGCCGCATCAAATGGGCACAAGTTCATACTAGTGGCGATTGATTATTTCACCAAATGCGTTGAAGCAGCATCATATAAGGCGGTAACCAAGAAGGTTGTGACAGACTTCGTTCGCGACCGTATCATTTGCCGGTTCGGCGTCCCAGAGTCAATCATCACTAACAATGGTTCCAATCTCAACAGTGATCTAATAAAAGCAATGTGTGAAACCTTCAAGATCAAGCACAAGAATTCTACAGCCTACAGGCCTCAGATGAATGGAGCCGTAGAAGGGCCAATAAGAACATTAAGAAGATACTAAGGAAAATGATAGTGAAACACAAGCGATGGCATGAGAAGTTATCATTCGCTCTACTGGGATACCATACCACAGTCCGCACATCGACTGGGGCGACACCCTATATGTTGGTTTACGGTACTGAGGCAGTCATCCCAGCCGAGGTAGAAATTCCCTCCCTGAGAATTATGCAGGAAGCATAACTTGAAGATGCAGAATGGGTAAAAATTCGCTACGAGCAATTAGCCCTTATAGACGGAAAAAGACTGAATGCAGTTTGCCATGGTCAGCTTTATCAGAATAGAATGACCAGAGATTTCAACAAGAGAGTCAGACCAAGATAGTTCGCGCCAGGGCAGTTAGTACTGAAAAAGAGTTTTCCGCATCAAGATGAAGCCAAAGGGAAATTCTCTCCCAACTGGCAAGGTCCGTACATGGTTCACCGGATTCTAACCGGGGGAGCCCTCATACTCGCAGAGATGGATGGAGAAGTCTGGCCAAAGCCAATTAATTCAGATGCAGTCAAACGCTATTATGTGTAATCATTATGATTTCTGTATGAAGTAATTTGAACTATGCCTGACCTGATTCCCGTTTAAGAGGGGATACGTAGGCAGCCCTATGGGTTCGGTCACAATTCAATAAAATTTTCATTTCCCCCCACAACTGGAAACTGGGGCAGAATTTTGAGGAGGACCCTCAAAATTCCAAAGTTGATCTCCACCAATCACCGCGCGCAGCCGTCAGAGGCACCGGTCCAGTAAACTGGGGCAGAATTTTGAGGAGGACCCTCAAAATTCCGGAGCAAAAGAGATGAACCGTGTCGCAGTCGTTGGTTCATCTAAAAACGTTTTATCTATTACGTATTTACATCATATTTTATTATTTTACTAAATCATGCATAAGTACTATCAGAACAGCTTTGTCAGCAACGCTACCCCAATGAAAGCAAGAGCCGAGTAGGACGAGCGCAGTCCGCGGGAAGACGAACAAACCTTCCCCCTTGACAAAACTCACAATCTTTCTTTGAATACAGGTACCCCAAGACATAGAATCATCGGATACGGTTACAAACTCATACTTTTCAGGAATACAACTCCCAGAATCATTACCTATTTTTAAGTGTTACTCGCACGCAACACCCCCAGCAGCCACAGTGACAATCAACTAGCAGCTATCGTCTCTCAGCTAGAAATTTTGTCACTCTTCACCTCTATTCTCGCACACTGCATAAGGCTACTTTTCTGCCTTTCGAGACTAAGCATTGTCTCCATCTGCATTCTTGCATTGCATAAGGCTACTTTTCTGCCTTTCGAGACTAACCATTGTCTCCATCTGCATTCTCTGCATTGCATAAGGCTACTTTTCTGCCTTCTGAGACTAAGCATTGTCTCCATCTGCATTTTCTTGCATTGCATAAGGCTACTTTTCTGCCTTCCGAGACTAAGCACTGTCTCCATCTGCATTCTATGCATTGCATAAGGCTACCTTTCTGCCTTCCGAGGTTAAGCTCTACCTCCATCCTGCATTTTTCTTGCATTGCATAAGGCTACCTTTCTGCCTTCCGAGGTTAAGCTCTACCTCCATCCTGCATTTTTCTTGCATTGCATAAGGCTACCTTTCTGCCTTCCGAGACTAAGAATTGTCTCCATCTGTCGGCTGAAATATCGCCAATTTTATTTAAATCCTGTCGGCTGAAATATCGCCAATTTTATTTAAACCCTGCACGGCTAAAAGATCGCCAATTTTATTTAAATCCTGCATGGCTGAAATATCGCCGACTTTATTTAAATCTCTACATGGCTGAAATATCGCCAACTTTATTCAAATCTTTGCATGGCTGAAATATCGCCAACTGCATTTAAATCTCTATATCGGCTGAAAGATCGCCAGTTTATATCTAATCATTATCGGCTGAAATATCGCCAACTTTATTTTAATCCTTGTCGGCTGAAATAGCGCCATTTATATTTATGCCTTACATCGGCTGAAATATCGCCATTTACATTTCTTCTTTACATCGGCTGAAATATCGCCATTTACATTTCTTCTTTATATCAGCTGAAACATCGCCAGCTTTATTTAAATTTCTGTCGGCTGAAATATCGCCATTTACATTTCTTCTTCACATCGGCTGAAATATCGCCAAATCCTGCATTTCATGGGCTGAAATATCGCCAAATCCTGCATTTCATGGGCTGAAATATCGCCAAATCCTGCATTTCATGGGCTGAAATATCGCCAAATTGCCCGAGAACGCCATGCCATGGCCCGAGGACCCCGCTTTATATTCTGCACACCATTATTCAAAGGCATCATGGTTCGGAGGCACCATCATCATAGCCCAAGAACATCATTTCATGGCCTGCGAATCCCTTATTATGCGCTTCATGGTCCAGGACATCATGGTCTGAGGACGTCGACAACCGTCCAAAGACAACATTCATGGTCCAAAGGGAACTTGCATCACGTTTAAATTTATGCACAGTACGTTGTATTGCTCACTTGCAGGTATGCCGGCTAGCAACGGCCATCTCAACAGAAGCGATCTCGCTCCAGTTCCCGCAACCTATCAGATTTCAGCTACAACCTAAACATTGCGTCCGTCCTTTTCAAAACTCTATTGGCATATTCTGTCGATGGACCCCGAACTACATATGGCCTGATTCCTGTAAAACCAGGGATATGTAGGCAGCTCAAGAGCCAGAGCTCGGTCGAAATTCTATGCAAATCACCTCTTTCGGTCAAAATTGGCCATCCTATCTTTACCCGATAACTCTTTCATCCTTCCTGGGTAAAGAGGGACAGCTGTTGATACCCAATTTTTCCCTAGATATTTTTATAATATAAATACTTTCAAAATAACATACGTGTGCATACATAAGCACACCCAAGAGTTTTGGTACTTTTTCCAAAATTTAAATGATTTTTTAAACCAATTTATTGCCTATTTTAATACCACAAAATCCAATAATTATTCTCCAAATTATCATTTTGGTGAATAACTTATTTCATTCTCATATTTACACCAGAATATAATTAAGGTGATTTTTGTACATTTTTACAAATTTATTTGGTATTTTTAAAGCTAAATTGCCTGTAATTGCAATTATAGCCTATTTTACGGTTAATAGCATTTTATAACTACAAAAATTATTTCCAGTATTTTTAAATTAATATTTATATAGTATTTGTTGGTCCAGTATTTTTAATTTGCTTTTGAAATCATTATTATTATTTTTTATAAAATAAAAAGGGAAAAATTGGCTATTTAACACTTAGCCTATTTCTATTTCAATAACAGCCCTTCCCCCTTTCAATTGTAGCCTTAATCTGGCCCAATTCCGCCCCCAAATTAAACGACCCAATTCCTAAAATACCCAACACACGACCCGTTCTCAAACCGGCCCGGTTTTCTTTTAAACTCCAAGCCGTTGATCATTTTGATCAACGACTGATATCCTTCCTTTCCTTTTTTAATCACCTAACCCCTCAAACCCTACCTCATTTGCATAGAGACGCCGCCTCTAACTCCCTTCGTCTCCCTCAAACCCTCTCTAGCCTCTCCGAAACCCTAATCACCTCCTACTTTATCTCACCTCGTTTCCCCCGGAATCCATGGCATCTCATGCCATAGATGGCTTGTACTCACCCTCTCTCACCCCTAAGCCTGAGCTACTCGAAGTTTGGAAGCTTGACCTTGATGGTCCTCTCTCAGATCTGTAGATCCAGGGTTCTCCGGCCACGCTCCGGCATGTTCAAGCACTGGAAGCTTGATTCCTGACCGTTTCGACTCAGGATCTGATCTTGTTCTTCCAAGCCTTTCTCGTTTCTAGGGTTTCTCTGAAACCCTAAGCCATTCGAGGTTCTTTCACCATTATTTGTTTAGATCTGTACTATGTCTATGCTTTTCTTGACATTTTGAGTGTTTTCCCAAAAAGTTTTTGTCAAAATCGTTTCTCTCCGATTTTTAGGGTTTCCGCAAGGATTTTTGAAAAAATCTTTCTGATCCTTTTCTTCTTTGCTTTATGTGTGTTTGTTTATACCTTGCTTGTATGATTTCCTTTATTTTTAAGCATATATGGTCTTTTACCCTTTACTTTTCTCCTGTTAATTTCTGCTATGTTTTCATTACTCTTCTGCAATATACGCCTACCGTTAAAGTTATTTTTGACTATGCTCATGTTCCTACATGCTTCATCTCCTTGTGTTCAAGTTTGCACTGTTTCTTTCCTTCTGAACTCGTTTATGTTCTGAGTTTCTCGAATATGTTCTTCATGATTTTTTCTTTCCTTTGTTGTTCAAGCATGCTGTCATGACGCTTTTGTTGAGACTCTGAAAAACAAACAACCTGCTTTCCCACTTCATGTCTGATTCAATTTTGAAACCCTAGGGTTTTTGGGGTTTCCTTTGACGATGTGGATTTTTGTGTTCGAGTTAAGGCTCCACTTGGGAACCCTGAATACTCAGACTCACTAGGAGTCTGCAAATTGAACATGTATCTCTTTGCTTATGATTCTGAACTTCTCCTCGATTCAACTCTGTTCTAAATAATTTGACTTTCTCTTCTTGATTTACATGATTGTGAGTTTTATATATAAGAACTCTTCTTTCAAAAAGGTTTTGACAGCTACTTGATTGATCTTGGACTCTTTATGTTGCTGGGCATGACCACCAGCTTGCCTTGGCATCCCTTATATCCCTCTACTACACTTACGCTTGTTCCTAGACTCTAAGTTCTGCCCCCCTCCAATGAGCCTTGCCTTGGGACCTTGAGCTCCCTCTGAACTTGGACATTGGAGGGCTGGCCCTTCCACACTGCACTTTCATTCAGTTCTGATATCTGGGTGTGAGCATTGCCTGGAGTTCTTGAAATTTCTTGGAACTTTGACACATCCCGGATAAGAGAAAGGCTTTGGAACCTGATCCTGGCAGTTGGCTCATATCATATTGTTAGACCTTGGGTTTGAATTAGGCTCCTTGGATGCAGCTTAAGAGTTCTGATTGTAATTTTATTTCCAGTTTTTGATTCGTCTTGGTCAGTAATAAAATTTTGTAATAACCTCTGGGGTGATTAGTGAAAAGGGAAGGGTAACCATGCATGCAAAGGGGTAGATATCATGCTCATAGGGAATTACCACATTTCTGTACTCATGTATCTTGCCTACAGCTTTGCACATTTATGCATCCACGTAGATACCATGTCTCTAGGTTTATACATCCACGTAGATACCATGTCTATAGGTTTATGCATCCACATAGATATCGTGTCTATAGGTTTATGCATCCATATAGACACCATGTCTATACGAATTTCGCATCTCCATATGGATACCACGCCTATAAGTAACCAGAAATCCAGACTCTATGCATGCATTGTTCACTAGGCAAACTTATTTATAGGATTAAAAACTAACAATACTCAGATACCATGCTTATAGTATTTCAACGCTTTCGCTACGCCTATAAAAAGTGTTTAAATTAACGACGCTAGAAAGCATGCCTATAGGAATTATCAATCAAATCTGAATCACTCGTTTTAAGATTCGCATTAATTACAGAACTCGCATCATTCTGTTAAAACTGGCAACTCTCTTAATCAGTTTTGTTTCGTTATTCCTGAAACCAGTAGATGCCATGCCTATAAGCCATCACGTAGGCAAACAAGTATGTAGTTAATTAATTGCACTGGTCTTCGATAAGTTGCAGCCAGGCGAGCCTAATGCGAACTTCTTGCCTGAAAATATGTAATGAACCAGCCTGCCTAACGTTAAGCATAATTTCGACCTAATCGGTACATGTAAGACATGCTAAACTACATGATTTTCTGTGATTAAAGGACGTTTATCTGAGCCTTAATTGTTTTGTGCTCCCATAACTGCTATCATGTGTTTTGTTTGACGCCTTAGTATTTTAACCTTTTTAAACCTCTAAAAAGCCAAGCTTCTTCCCTTTAGGATTAGTAGTCCTAAAATCCTCCAGGACTGATAGGTGGGACGGGTAATAGTATGCAATAAGTAAACGAGACTATTTCGCGCTTAATACCTTAACGGGGTGGGAAGGGTAGACATGGAGATGATAATCACACGATAACACTACGCGTACAATTGACTACCGGTGTTGTGTGGATGATCCATGTGATTTATAAACCTAGGGCCCCTTTTCTTATACAACTTTGTTTAATATCAATAAAATCCTCTCTTTTCCACTACTCAAAACCCTCCTTAATTTTACTGCATTATACCTTTTCTTCCAGATTTTTCTTCTTTGTTTATTCAATGTATTGATTAATTTTTTGCGTTTAGTCCCCCTTTTAAACAAATTGTAGGTCATTTAGACCTTGATCCTACATACTTGTCACGTATTTATTTGCAACCCTTATGTGTAAAATCCTTTGTGTATCTATTTGCATTAAAGTCACAACATAGCATGGCCGGGAACCACACTAGTGGATCTTTAGGGGTGCCTAACACCTTCCCCTTGAGATAATTTCTAGCCCTTACCCGAACTCTGGTTTTCCAACTCAAAAACCCTTCTTAGTGTCCTAATTCAGTCAATCATTAGGTGGCGACTCTTAAATTCCAAAAACCCAATTCCCAAACGGGAATAGAGTTGTCTTTCCGAATGTCGTAAAACCCGATTTCGCGAGAAAAAGGGGGCGTCGACACCAGCCCCCATTCCCCTTCCTTTACAAGTTCCCCTTCCCTTTCCTCTGCCAACTCCTATTCCTAGTGATCTCCTTATGCCTCTCCCCATAGAAGTATTATTTCTAACTCTTGTATTATCTTGACACAAGGAAGAAGGAACACTAGAATGTTGGGTACTAGGTTGTCTCATTGGCATTGCTTCAGTAGTTGTACTAGATTGTTGAGTAGCAGGTTGACTGATTGGTGTTGCTTCAACTGTTGTTCTTGATTTTTCTTGAGTCTATAAGTAACAAAAAAATGTTAGAAGACAAAGGTTACCAAGTAAGTAGATCAATAAAAATAACAAAGGACATACCCCAGATTTGCACCCTTTTTTATTGTGGCCAATTTGGTGGCAGTTAGAACATGTCATCTTGGCTTCTTTCTTTGATGCATTTCCCCATTTCATTTTTATTGGTTCTTTCTCTTACATCTCTTGGGTCTACCAGGCATTGGTTTAACTTCAGGTGGCTCGACTAGCGGGTTATTTGATTCAGGCCGGGATTGGTTGAATGAAGTACTTATAAGCATTCAAGTATGAGATAATGCACAAAATATATGGGTACAGGGTATACCCCTCAATACAACTACATGTTTTCCTAACCATGTCAACAATGAACCTATACACCCCTTCCTCAATTTCAATGCCAATATCAGCATTCCACATCACTTTTAATCTCCTACCAACTTCTTTATTTTCTTCTAAAGCTAACATTGCCATGGGTGAAATGTCAACGATCCAAGTTTCGGCAAATTTGATCATATTCCCATGACTATTCATTATCTTATGTCTAAAGTCATCAAGCATACTAATTACTAATTTATGCCTAGGACCCACAATCCAAGATTTAAATGTCTCACACATGTTACTTTGAACAACAACACACCTAATAGTTTCACTAAAGTAAGCCCTACATCAGTACTCTTTATCATAACTAAGTAGAGATTCACAAATGTTATGCCCAAGTTTATCCAAGTGTTCAAATTCTTCTTTCAATTTTACCTCAAAACTGGCCTTAGCACATCTCTAGAAAGCTTTTATTCTTGCTTCACCTCTCCATATTTTTTGCCAGTTTGCCCAAATATGTCTTGCACACATCCTCCTTTCAGCATTAGGAAGTAATTCTTAAACAGTTGGAACAAGACCCTTACAGACATAAAAAAAAGGAAACAGAATAAAATAAGCAATAGAAAGCATGTCCAAGCAACAGAAATGAAATAAGCAATAGAAAGCATGTTTAGTATTGTACCTTTTGCATGTCAAAATAAAATAAGCAATAGAAAGCATGTCCAAGCAACAGAAATGAAATAAGCAATAGAAAGCATGTTTAGTATAGTACCTTTTGCATGTCAGACATTATTATTAATCCATATCCTAGACCAAGCTCCAAATCTTGAATGAGATTACTTAAGAACCAACTCCAAGAATGTTTAGTTTCTTGGTCAAATATTGCCCATGCTATTAGGTACATTTGCTGATTCCCATTCTTTCCAATAGCAACTAGCAGTTCACCTTTGCAAGCCCCATTCAAGAAACAACCATCCAACCCTATGATCCTCCTACAACCTTCTAACCATCCCTTCTTCAATGCATCAAAACCGACATAAAAATACTTGAACAAATATTTCTCAGGTTGTGTCTCATTATCAATTATGACCCAACAAGAAGTCCAGCGATTTGTACTCTTAATCATATCAGCGTAGTCCAGCGGCCTTGAAAACTGAAGAGCCCAGTCACCCATGAACTTACTAATAATACCTATTTTTTTCCCTATAACACACCGATCTTCCCACCTACAACCCCAATTTTTTTCTAATTGTTTCTTGCAGCTTATACACTATAATATCACGTTGAGAGATTGTTCTGTCCTTGAACTTCCTAACAACATATTTGGCTAAGCATAACTTGTTATTGTTCTTTGTATTACATTTATGGGCTGGATAGTATTTTTTTCACCGTGAAATCTCCTGAATCTTAATCAACACTAGCATACAGTTCCCAATTACACAACTTTCCTTTACATTTTACCCTTACACTATGTGATTCATTGGGTCTTAGAGTTAATTGAACCTTCTCCTGAATAGCATAGTCATCTACAACTTGTCTAAAGCTTTGCACATTTTCAAGTATCATATCTAATACAAATAAAGCATACTTGGAAGAATCATCATACATTAGCTTTTTGCTTTTTCTTCTGGAAGGTAAACCAATACCTGGTTGTGCAAGAACGTCTAAATCTTCACTACTGTCTTCACTAGCATCATCTGATGAGTCAATAAAGTCTTCATAACCACCCAACTTTCCAACAAATCCGTCTTTCTTGTTAATCCCTAGATCCTCAAATCCGTTATCTACCCCAGCTTCCCCAAGCTCCACTTCTTGAATGACATTGGCTATTCTCTATTTTTTGGGTTTTTCTTTCACTTATCTTTTTTCTTTCTAGCAGTCTCTCTAAAAGCCCTCAATTCTTGATCAATTTCACTATCATCTTCATCGGTAATATTTTCTAAGTTATCTTCTTCAAAGTCTTCATTATCACTACTAGCTTCATCATTTTTTACCTCCCCCTCAACCCCAGCTACCTCAATTAAGGTCATATTTATAGCACCCTCAAGCTGTGTTGCCCTAGAATTAACCCCGCCTTCTACATTAATTGTTTCTTGGTCCATTTCATCAACCAGTGATCCTACAACACTGCCAGCAGGGACCCCTTCTTCCACCATGACATGTTTCATATACAAGTCAATAATGGACCCAGTACGAAGTCTATAACAATATTATATAGTTGGTTGTCAGTTTCCAATGCAACAAATGAATACTAGTGGGGTCTTTAACATAAAAGCCTTCAATTTAATCATACCCAATATCCTTAGTGTAACATTTCATCTCGTTCAGAGAGAAATGGTCTTTATCGATAGTAAAGTGACACGCCCGAACCTGGGGGCGAGACCGGCACCTGGTGCCTCAC
Source organism: Nicotiana attenuata (assembly GCF_001879085.1). Taxonomy (NCBI): domain Eukaryota; kingdom Viridiplantae; phylum Streptophyta; class Magnoliopsida; order Solanales; family Solanaceae; genus Nicotiana; species Nicotiana attenuata. The sequence goes on along the minus strand of NW_017671969.1, from coordinate 178,505 downwards.
TTATGCTTGTGTACCAACTTACGACTAAGGGACTCTGAGCATATGTTGTCATACTTTGGCCATGGGCCACATTGCAAGACAACTGCGATTGCTGACTAAATATTAACATAAAGCTGGGTCGACAAGGCCGTCGTACTTACTGCAGCTGACAGCCCAACCAAATATACATACAAGGTCTACAAGCCCATCATACTGCACTAATTGACAGAATATTCTACAAGCCACTACTGATGGATATACTGTGATCGGAATAGGGCCCCGACCTACTCATAACGTATATACATATATAAACAAGATGTACATAAAGCTCCAAAACCCGGCAACTCCTAAGAGCATGGAGCTTACCGATCAAGCTGAACTTGGGAAATACCTAATGAGGAGATCTACCGGCCTGTCTAAACCTGCACGCATGAAATGCAGCGCCCCCAGAAAAAGGGAAGTCAGTACAAAATAATGTACTGAGTATGTAAGGCAATATACAGAAAGCTAAAACTGAACTGATAATATAATAACTGAAAGTAACTGGAGTGAAAGATAATTTGAAGATATGCCCCCTACTGATATTGACTCAACTCTCTCAATATTTTAAGTAAAATAGTTGCCCGGCCCATAAGGCTCAGTATATATATATAACTACACTGCGTAGTAGGCTCGCTCATAGGCTCTTGGCCATACTAGACTCTGTATCTCGACCAATCGGGCTCGCTCACAGGCGCTCGGCCATAGTAGTGTGACGACCCAAAGGGGTCATCACTTGTTTCTTACCCATTCCGTACTTCTGAGGCCTTGAAAAGCTCATCTAGGGTCGGTCGATTTGCGTGCACAGTCCGGGCGCGTAGCCGGAAGACTTAAATATGAATTCTGTGAGAAAAACGCTAAATTTTAATATTAGAATGACTAAGTTAGACTTCGGCCAACATTTTGGGTAAACGGACCCAGACCCATAATTTGACGGTCCCGGAGGGTCCGTAGAAAAATATGGGACTTGGGCATATGCCCGGAATCGAATTCCTAGGTCCCAAGCCCGAGAAATAAATTTTTGTGTGAAATTGTTTTCTGGAAATAATTAAGGAAATTGGAAATGAAATTTGATTAGAAGACTATGGTATCGGGCTCGTATTTTGGTTCTGGCGCCCGGTACAAGTCTTATATATGATTTAAGCACTTTCTATAAAGTTCGATTGAGAACGGACGTCGATTGACCTGTTTCGGACTTAAAATGGGAATTTAATGTTCTATGAAAAATTTGGAAGAAATCATGAGCTTTGACGTTTGATTTGATGTATATGATGTTATTTTGGCGATTTGATCGCACGGATAAGTCCGTAGGATGTTTTTGAGGTGGTGTGTATGTTAGGTTTGGAGCTCCGAGGGCTCGGGTGAGTTTCGAGTAGGTTCCGGGATGCCTTGGGCTTAAAATACCAGATGTTGCAGGTTCAGAAAAATATTGCAGGCTCTGAACCCACCAGCGCGGCCGTGGTCGCCTTTGCGCGGTCCGCGGTTGGTGCTGCGGCCGCGATCGCCTTTGCACGGTCCGCGGTGGGTGCAGCGCGGCCGCGGTCGTCTTCGCGTGGTCCGCGTAGGGGACTTCAGAGATCAGCAGGTCTTAGTAGGTCAGCGCGGCCGCGATCCGCGCAGGGGACTTCCGAAGGGTATAAATAAACGGGAATTTCAGTCATTTTTTTCACTTTTCAAAAACCCAAAACATAAGAGGCGATTTTCCCAACAATTCTCCTTCTTCAAAACGATTGATAAGTGATTCTAACTCATTTTCTTCACTCCTTAACATCTTTTAACATAATTTCAACTTCAAATCAAAGATTTTAATGGGGAAATTTGGGTATGTTGGGTAGAACCTAGGTTTTGCTAAAATTGGGGATTTGGACCTCAATTTGAGGTCCGATTTTGAAACAAATTACATATTTGGGTTCGTGGGGGAATGGGTAACCGGATTTTAGTTTGAACCCGGGTTTTGACCACGTTGGCCTGAGGGGTGTTTTGGTCATTTTACATAAACTCACGTCTTAGCTTTAAATTATATAGTGGAATCAGTTGCTTGAGATGTTATTTACGAAATGTAATTGAAATGAATAGATTTGGGCCATTTGGAGTCGGATACTCGTGGCAAAGGTGTGGTTTCGAGTTGATTTTGGAGCCGGCTTGAGGTAAGTGGCTTGCCTAACCTTGTGTAGGGGACCTTTCCCCCTTAGGACATGATATTTGGTAATTGAATGCCTTGTACGTGAGGTGACGAGCGCGTACTAGAGCTAATTGTTGAAAGTCCGGCTTTTTTACTTTAAATATTTAGACTGAGTTTCCTTCCTATCTGCTTTATTCTACTTGTAATTATAGCCTGTGTTAGTTTAGAAAAGCATGCTTAGCTGACCTAAATTGCCTATTTACTTAAGTTGCCTTGATTGTACTACGTGAAGCATGTTAGGCTAGAATTACCCGTTGCCTTGTATTCTTGAACTCTAGCTCTGAATATCTTCTTGTTGTGGCTGCGTATTTACATTGGGACTACGGATGTGGGATTCCGGTAGCTCCCCCCCCCCCCCTCTTGTTTGTTTACTTTGGGACTGCGGGTTAGATTCCCGATAGATCCCCTGCATATTTACTTTGGGACTATGGGTTAGATTCCCGATAGATCCCCCCTGCACATTTGTAGTTGGACTACGGGACGGTATCCCGGTAGATACTTTCGAATATATATACATATAATGGACTACGGGACAGTATCCCGGGATATCCACTGGACAGTTGATAAAAGGACTACAGGACGGTATCCTGGGAGATCCTCATTGTTACTATTAGTATTGAGCTGTACGTATTCCGTGTTTACTCCGTTCCTTGTGTAATTGTTATTGCTTTGTTTAGCCTGTCTTATTCCATTGCCATACTCATTACTACTGCCTGTTTTCATATTGTTAATTCATATTATATTGTTTAACCTCAGTAAGGCCCTGACCTTCCTCGTCACTACCCAATCGAGGTTAGGCTTGGCACTTACTGAGTACCGCTGTGGTGTGCTCATACCCTCTCTGCGCATGTTTTTCATGTGCAGATCCAGGTAGCTCTACCCAGGCGTATCACTCTCGAGGCGGAGAGATCTAGCAGAGTTTTCGTGGTACATCTGCCGCGTCCGCAGACCAGGAGTCTCTATCTTATTTTAGCTTTAGCAGTTAGCTTTTCCTTTCGTACTTTTACTTTAGACATTCTGGAGATTAGAGCATTTACAGTACTTCTTCTAGCTTGTGTTCCCGTGAGTTTCTGGGTTTCGGGATAATGTAGACTTCCACATTTTTGAGTTGTATATGCCAAGAGGCACTTGTATACAGTTTTCCTTCTACTTCGTTCAGTTTAATTAATTGTTTCCGCAAGTTATGTTATTTTCATATTGTTAGGCTTACCTAGTCGTAGGGACTAGGTGCCATCACGACATGTTCACGGAGGGCGAATTGGGGTCGTGACAAGTTGTCAGAGCACTAGGTTCATAGGAGTCACGGAACACAGGCCGGTTTATTAAAGTCTCGTTGATTGGTACGGAGACGTCTGTACCTATCTACGAAAGGCTATGTAACTGTTAGGAAAAAAAATCTTCACTTCATTTGATTTCCTCGTCGTGCGATATCTTGACATCACAATTCTAAACTTCTACCTTCTATTCTCTCACAGATGGTGAGGACACGCGCTGCTCGGGATGATCAGGCACCCGCGCCCCGTAATGCAGCTGTCAGAGGCCGGGGACGGGGTAGAGGTCGAGGACGCGCACGTGGTGCAGCCAGAGCACCTGCGCGAGCTGCCGCCGAGGCACCACCAGCAGATCCAGCCGGAGCCCAGGCACCTGGCACACCTACTACTGCTACTACTATTCCAGCTCTTCAGGAGACTTTGGCTCAGTTCATGAGTATGTACACCACCTTGGCTCAGGCAGGGTTGCTTCCCCTTGCTGCAGCCACATCCCAGGCCGGGGGAGGAGCACAAACTCCCGTCGTCCGCACTCCTGAGTAGCGAGTGCATGTTGAGCAGGCTCCCGAGATTATTCCCGCACCGCCTGTAGCGCCATTTTAGCCCGAGGACGGGTCAGCTGCTTCAGAGGACGAGCAGCGGAGACTTGAGAGGTTCAAGAAGTACGATCCCCCAGTATTCAGTGGATTAGCATCAGACGATGCCTTGGGATTTCTAGAGGAGTGTCACCGTATTCTTCGCACTATGGGCATAGTAGAGTCCAGCGAGGTTTCCTTCACTGCCTTCCAGCTTCGGGAAGCCGCCTATGATTGGTGGCGCACTTATGAGATAGACAGTCCAGCCGAGGCTGCCTCACTGACCTGGACCCAGTTCTCAGATATGTTCATGAGAGAGTTTGCTCCCCAGAGTCTCAGGGACGCATGGCGTGCAGAGTTTGAGCATTTGCGCCAGGGTGCTATGACCGTTTCGGAGTATGCTATCTGCTATACCAGGTTGGCCAGGCATGCACCGGCCTTGGTTGTTACAGTTCGTGAGAGAGTTCGCAGGTTCATTGAGGGTCTTATCCCACCCATCAGATCTAGCATGGCTCGAGAGTTGGAGATGGACATTCCTTATCAGCAGGTAGTGAGCATTGCTAGGAGGATTGAGGGTATGCTCGCCAAGGAGCGAGGGGAGAGGGAGGCCAAGAGGTCTCGAGAGTCGGGTCACTACTCTGGTGCCCGTACCCCAACAGCAGGTCGTTATGGCAGAGGTTATGCGGGTCGCCCCGTTCATTCAGCTATTCCAGCAGCCAGCAGTGCTCCATCTCCGCCTACACCTCAGGAGCTTTACTATGCACCTCCAGTTTCTAGCGCGCCTTCTGCGCGGGGTGCTTCCAGAGGCCAGTCCAGCAGACCTGGCCCTAGCCAGTCACAGCCACCGCATCCTCCCAGAGCTTGTTTCGAATGTGGTGATACACGCCACATGGTTAGGGACTGCCCCAGACTTGGTAGGGGTGCATCTTCACAGACTGCTCAGCCACAGCGTGCTCCTCAGAGTTCTCAGGCCATGGTTACAGCTCCAGCTGCCACCCCATCTGCCCAGCCGGCTAGGGGCGGAGGTCGGGGAGGTAGAGGCCGCCCGCGAAAGAGGGGCCAGGCCAGATATTATGCTATTCCTACTCGTACCGAGGCTGTTGCCTCCGACTCTATCATTACAAGTATTATACTGGTTTGTCACAGAGAGGCATCGGTTCTATTCGATCCGGGCTCAACTTATTCTTATGTGTCTTCTTACTTTGCTCCGCATTTGGGTGTGCCTCGGGATTCTTTGAGTGCCCTTGTTTATGTTTTTACTCCTGTGGGGGATTCTCTTGTTGTGGACCGCGTTTATCGGTCATATCTGGTTAGTATTCGTGGTTTTGATACCAGAGCGGATTTATTGATACTCGGTATGGTTGATTTTGATATTATCTTGGGCATGGACTGCTTGTCGCCCCATTTTTCTATTCTTGATTGTCACGCCATGACCGTGACGCTGGCTATGCCAGGTATTCCGCGTGTTGAGTGGAGTGGTACTTTAGATCACACTCCCAGTAGAGTTATCTCTTTCCTTAAAGCTCAGCGTATGGTTGAGAAGGGGTGTGCCGCGTATTTAGCTTATGTGAGAGATGTCAGTGCTGATACCCCTTCTGTTGATTCAGTCCCAGTGGTACGGGATTATCCCGATGTGTTTCCAGCTGACCTTTCAGGCATGCTGCCCGATAGAGACATTGATTTTGGCATTGATCTGTTGCCGGGCACTCAGCCCATTTCCATTCCTCCGTATCGTATGTCTCCTCCTGAGTTGAAGGAGTTGAAGGATCAGTTGCAGGAATTGCTTGATAAGGGTTTCATTCGCCCCGGTGTTTCACCGTGGGGTGCTCCTGTCTTATCTGTGAAGAAAAAGGATGGTTCCATGCGTATGTGTATTGATTATCGCCAGTTGAACAAGGTTACAGTGAAGAACCGTTATCCTTTGCCTCGCATTGATGATCTGTTTGACCAGCTTCAGGGCGCACAGGTGTTTTCTAAGAATGACTTGCGGTCAGGTTACCATCAGTTGAAGATTCGGGAGCCAGATATCCCGAAGACTGCCTTCAGGACTCGGTATGGTCATTACGAGTTCCTTGTTATGTCATTTGGGCTGACCAATGCCCCAGCAGCTTTCATGCATTTGATGCACAGTGTGTTCAGGCCATATCTCGACTCGTTTGTTATTGTTTTTATTGATGATATTCTGGTGTATTCCCGGAGTCGGGAAGATCATGAGCAGCACCTGAGGACCGTGCTTCAGACCCTGAGAGAGAAGAAGTTATATGCAAAGTTCTCAAAATGTGAGTTTTGGTTGAGTTCTGTGGCATTCTTAGGCCACGTGGTTTCGAGTGAGGGCATTCGGGTGGATCCGAGGAAGGTAGAGGCCGTGCAGAGTTGGCCCAGGCCGTCCTCAGCTACAGAGATTCGTAGTTTCCTTGGTTTGGCGGGCTACTACCGTCGTTTCGTGGAGGGATTTTCATCGATTGCGGCCCCTATGACTAGATTGACCCAGAAGGGTGCCCCATTTCAGTGGACAGAGGAGTGTGAGGCGAGCTTTCAGAAGCTCAAGACAGCTTTGACTACAGCCCCAATTTTGATATTGCCTACGGTTCGGGGTCTTATACTGTCTATTGTGATGCCTCGAGAGTTGGCCTCGGAGCGGTGTTGATGCAGGACGGTAGGGTGATTGCCTACGCGTCCAGACAGTTGAAGATACATGAGAAGAATTACCCTGTCCACGACCTTGAGTTAGCTGCTATTGTTCATGCCTTGAAGATCTGGCGCCATTATTTGTACGGTGTGCCTTGTGAGATCTATACTGACCACCGGAGTTTGCAGCACTTGTTCAAGCAAAAGGATCTAAATTTGCGCCAGAGGAGATGGTTAGAGTTGCTGAAGGACTATGATATTACTATTCTGTATCACCCGGGCAAGGCCAACGTGGTGGCGGATGCCTTGAGTCGCCGGGCGGAGAGTTTGGGGAGTTTGGCATATTTACCAGCTTCAAAGAGGCCTATGGCGATGGATGTTCAGGCCTTAGCCAGCCAGTTTGTGAGATTGGATCTTTCGTAGCCCAGTCGGGTTCTAGCTTGTGTGATTTCTTGGTCTTCTTTATTTGATCTTATCAGGGAGCGGCAGTATGATGACCCTCATTTGCTTGTCCTTAAGGACAAGGTTCAGCGTGGTGATGCCAGAGATGTGACCATCGGAGATGAGAGGGGTATTGAGGATGCAGGGCCGAATTTGTGTGCCCAATTTCTTAGGCTTAAATCATTGATTAATTCGAGTTTCCGACGTTGTTTTAGGTGGTTTAAGGGTTGGTACATGTTTGAATGATGTTATGGGATATGTCCGTAGGTTTGATTAAGGTCCCGGGGACCTCGAGTGTGTTTCGGATGCCCAACGGAGCATTTTGAAGTTATGAGAAATTGCAGAAATTCTCTTCAGCTGTTGCAGACCATTTTCTTTTTCGCGATCGCGTCCCAGCTCACGCGATCGCATAGAGCAATCTGGAGGAGGGCCCAATTCCTTAAACGCGATCGCATGGATTGATCTGCGATCGCTTAGCTCTGCCCTTTCCTCTTTCGCGTTCGAAGCTTCTCCTTCGCGTTCACGTAGTGTAGACTGAGTCGGTGGCCCAGAGGCCCATTCCTTCTTCGCGTTCGCGTGTCCTCAGACGCGATCGCGTAAGGCCAGATCCTCCTCTTCCGTGATCGCAAGCCTTTTCACGCGTTCGGGTAGGCCATTTTCCTGGAGCCTTTATTTTACTCTACGCGATCGCGGCCCCACTTTCGCGATCGCGATTCATTAAACACCTAGGCAGTTATAATATTTCAAAACCGAGGGTTAGCCATTTTCATCAAAATACATGCTTGGGAACTCGGATTTGGGGGAAATTTTGAAGGTTTCTCGAGGGCAACTACTGGGTAACGATTCTCTACTCTCTTATGCTTAAAACCCACTAATCTAATCACGAATTCATCTTTAATTTCAGATTTTTGAATGAAAAATGGGGAAAACTTCATAGACCAAACTATTGAGTTTTGAGTGGGTGTTTGACCTCCAATTTGGGAGATTTTTATATGGTTAGACTCGTGAGAGTACGAGGGTTCTGAAAATGTAAAATTTATCCAATTCCAAGACGTTGCTCTGAGGGGCATTTTGGTCATTTCACCTAAATTCGCGTCTTAGCTTTAAATTAAATAGTAGAATCAGTTGTTTTAGATGTTATTCACGATATGTAATTGAATTGAATAGATTTGGGCCATTTGGAGTCGGATACTCGTGGCAAAAGTGTGGTTTCGAGTGGATTTTGGAGCCGGTTTGAGGTAAGTGGCTTGTCTAACCTTGTGTGGGGGACCTTTTCCCCTTAGGATATGACATTTGGTAATTGAATGCCTTGTACGTGAGGTGACGAGCGCGTACTTGAGCTAATTGTTGAAAAATCCGGTTTTACTTTAAATACTTAGACTGAGTTTTCTTTCTTATCTGCTTTATTTTATTTGCAATTATAGACTGTGTTAGCCAGAAAAGCATGCTTAGTTGTTCTAAATTGTCTATTTGTTCAAGGTGCCTTATTTGCACTACGTGAAGCATGTTAGGCTAGAACTACCCGTTGCCCTGTATTTTTGAGCTTTATTTTTTGAATATTCTTCGTGTTGTGACTGCGTATTTACATTGGGACTACAGATGTGGGATTCCGGTAGCTCCCCCCCTTGTTTGTTTACTTTGGGACTATGGGTTAGATTCCCGGTAGATCCCCCCTGCACATTTACTTTGGGACTGCAGGTTAGATTCCCGATAGATCCCCCTGCACATTGATAGTTGGACTACGGGACGGTATCCCGAAAGATCCTTCGAATATACTCATATGATGGACTACGAGACGGTATCCCGGGAGTTCCTTGGACAGTTGATGAAATGGACTACAGGACGGTATCCTGGGAGATCCTCGATGTTGGTATTGGTATTGAGCTGTTTTTACTCTGAGTTGTCTTATTCTCTGAGTGTTAATTGTTGCCTTGTATAACCTGTCTTACTTCATAGCTGTACTCATTACTTCCATTTATTTCATGCTGTTGCAAGATTTATTATTGTATGTTATCTCAGTAGGGCCCTGACCTTCCTCGTCACTACCCAACCGAGGTTAGGCTTGGCACTTACTGAGTACCGCTGTGGTGTACTCATGCCCTTTCTGCGCATGTTTTTCATGTGCAGATCCAGGTACTTCATCCCAGGCGTATCACTCTCTAAGCGGAGAGATCTAGCGGAGACTTCGAGGTACATCTGCCGCGTCCGCAGACCAGGAGTCTCTATCTTATTCTAGCTTTAGCAGTTAGCTTTTCCTTTCGTATTTTTGCTTTAGACATTCTGGAGATTAGAGCATTTACAGTACTTCTTCTAGCTTGTGTTCCCGTGAGTTTTCGGATTTTGGGATGATATTGTAGACTTCCGCATTTTTGGGTTGTATATGCCGAGTGGCATTTATATACAGTTATCCTTCTAGTTTGTTTAGTTTAATTATTTGTTTCCGCAATTTATGCTATTTTCGAATTGTTAGGCTTACCTAGTCGTAGGGACTAGGTGCCATCACGACATGTTCACGGAGGGCGAACTGGGGTCGTGACAACTCGCCACACAAATATTCTGAGTACACGACCTTGGCCTCAGCCGAGGTGCTCGTCGCTATATCATTTTACGAATACGACTTCGGCCCAAATGACTGTCGTCGTTCCTCTTCATGCAGATTCTTGTTTGGTCAGATTTCTACCCATACACATAAATCACTTAGAATATGGATAAAATGTATGCAGTTGTACTGTCACGTCCGACTCCTTCATAGAGGCTGCATAACATAAATGTTCCAATCAACACTCGCAGTCTCATGGCTATTTTTATCCTAGGTCTCTTGGCATAACCTGGGAATGATGTGAAAATAAAGTGGGAGGGGGGGGGGGTAGAATTATTATTCGTTATTTTCCTTAACGAGGTAGTCGACTGATTTTCCTGTTAGTCAACTAATCTTTGATGTGAGATAGATGTACTGTAAATACAGAAAATAAATTGCAGAAAGTAAATGACACCAGATGTTTTATATTGGTTCGGATTCAATGTGAATCCTACTTCAGTCCCCTTGGGTTTCAAGGGAGTTCTCTTTTAAGTTCCTTGAAATCTTTGGTACAAGTGTGTTGATGTTGTTGAACATACACCAATAACTTCTTCACAGTGTGGTGAGGACCGGTGATTCTTTTGTCTCTTTCTTCTCTCCACAAATTACACAGTAAATCTAGACTAGACTATGATGCTTGTTTGGAGTAGAACAAAAAGATTGGTAATGGTTCAATCAAAGTATATCCCCTCTGTTGAGCCTGCATTTATATGATTTGAGGGTAAGTCTTCTTTGATATGTTCGGATCTTTAGGGGATGGGCAACCCAAAGGAGTTGATCCTTAGAAAAAATCTTAAATTGATTCCTTCAAAGAATAAAGGAGGAACTTCCTATACATGAACCTTGAAATGTGGCGTGATGACTGTTGTTTCTTTGAATGCCGTGATTGAATGTTAGAAAATCTTCCACACAGATTAACTGATATGATTTTCCTTAACTTCTGCAAATAAATAGGATCGAATATTTATTCCCTTTGATGCTCGTAATCATGAGCGTGATTTATTCCTTAGTCTTTGCTTCTGGATCTTGAGTAGGTTCTCGCTTTCCTCTTCTCTCTTGGCCTTCCATCTTTTGTTCCTTGATTCCTTCTTCCTACTTTCTTGACTTCCTTCTTCGAATTTGATTTCCTGCTATAGAAGTAACTTATTTTTCCATTATTAAAACATAAATCTAACATTATCCCCCCTTTTTATGATGACAAAAAGATAACTTATTTCATTTTATTTTCCTATTTATTTTATCCTCAGTTAGTTCCCCCCTAAACTTGTTGTCCGGTCTTTTATGTTCAATATCCTGACTTATAAGTCAGCTCCACCTTACTTTGTTGTCTCTTCATGTGAGTTAGTTGGTCGACTCCTATCCAAATAGTTGACTTGAACTCAAATTTTTCCTGCAAATTAGTTGGTCCTTTCTATGCCTCTGGCATCACTCAAAAAGATGGCTAAGCAGATTGCATGACTATTAGATAAAAAGTTTAATAATTGTAGATATGTGAATTTTGACCCTTCCCAAGATTTTTTATATTTTAGCACGTAAATATTTAATTTAGACCTAATATAGCTATTTTAATTAATTTTGACTCTTTTACTCTATTTTATTACAAGAAAAAAAAAATTACAAAAAAAATAAATTGTTTCATTAATATTTTGTAGTCATTTTTAATCTTGAGAAATACCAAAAAAAAATAGTTTATTTTAATGGTCTGTCTTATTTTAACAGTTACTTTATTCAAGTAGGACTAATTAATAAATAAGGTCGTATTTTAGTCCCATTCGCGGAGAAAGAATAAAACTTGGGTTCGAGCAACCCATTTTTAGGCATAATTTTGGATCTAGCCCATAATCTCCAAGCCCATAATTTCTAGACTCATACCCCTAACCTAATCCCTACCCCTATATAATAGTATCTAACACCTAAAATAAGGACACACCCTAAGATCTAGATCAGTCGGAAGAGACAAATACACAAAAAGAAAGATTTAGGAGATAGAGGAGAGGATGGAACACACAGAGGACGGAAGAAAAAAGAACGAGAAAATCATTTTTGCTTCTGCATTTTTCAAGGTCCATAGAAAAAGCTGAAAAAATTAACCATTAAAATATCCCTTAAGTTCCATAGTTCTCCTACCAATTAGGCTCTTCTTTTGTCCTTTTTTTTTTCCTCTATAAAAATACAGCTTCTTTTGCTTTGAAAGAGCTACTAAAAATGTGCTCAATTTCAGCCTAAACACCCTTGAAACAGCCCTGAAAATTCTCCACTTTTCGGTCAATTTCGTGCTTCCAATAAGGTTGTGCCGTTGGAGGTTCTCGTTTGTGGTCGCTGCTCTTGGCTCGATTATTGAGTAGCAGAAATTTTAAAGTTTGGATTCAATCAATACAAGGTCTATTTTACTTCTCTGACCAATTTTTTATAATGCTACGTACTTTTCTTTGTTGCTTTGTTTATGGTCATGTGAATATTCTATCTTTAAATGTGATTATGGTTGGTTTTCTTTCCTTATTATTAGCTTAATGCCTTGACTCAGCAGATCGAATTAATTAAACTCATGTGAAGTAGGATATTTATTTTATTAGATGCAAAAGTAATTTTTGAAAGTTGTTTATGTTGAGTGAGAACTGATGAATCCAACTTTTAATCTTTATTAGAAGTAAAGATACAAAAGAGAAGGAAACAGGGCAGATAAGTTTGTTGAGATTCTATTTCAAATTAGGACATATTCACCTGTCTCAGTGCTTGCCTATTTTCTTATTCGCATTGTTCTGTAGTATTGATCTTAGTTTATTTTAATTGAGTACAAACCTTTTTTTTTTTTTTAAAAATAATTAGAGGCGTGCCATGCCAAATAAAACCTCAAAACTTATGACCCTCACTTAATTAATTTTAATCCTTTAGAAATCGAGGTGTGCCATTTAGTTGAATTTTCCATGGCCCTCGCAAACTTGAATGTGCGTAGTTGCTTTAGGCACGCTATTTAAAAATTACTTTCCTAAACTCGGGTGTGCATTTATGTGACTCAAATCCGAATTTCAACAACTTTAGATAAAATGTGTCGTGGACCGCGGGTGCATTTATATGACGTGGTTCAAGACGTGTTTTAGATGACGTTGAATCTTTCCTAAAAATAATTAAATAAAAGCGGTTATAAAGTTAAAATTGAACCATAGGTTAAAACATGTATTAAAATCAGATAATAGGCCAATTATGATAGTTTAAGCGAACGTGCTAGAACCACGGAATTCGGGGGTGCCTAACACCTTCCTTCGGGTTAACAGAATTCCTTATTCAGAATTTCTGGTTCGCAGACTTCAAAAGGAAAGTCGAAATTTCCTCGATTTGGGATTTAAAATAAACCGGTGACTTGGGACACCAGAAAACAAACCATCCCAAGTGGCGACTCTGAATAAAAATGAATAAATAATCTCATTTCGAATAATGTCACTTAAAGTGGAAAAACTCCCCTGTACTACCTTCGGGCGTGTAAAAGGGTGGTGTGACAGCTCTGGCGACTCTGCTGGGGAAACAAAGCCAGAACTTCGATTCAGGGTTTAAGAATTCGAGCTTACAATAACTGTTATAGTTGGCTTGTTTTATCTGATTTTTACATATTGAGCCTAATGTGCTAAATGCCGCTTTTTACCGCTTTGATATTATTTGAATTGTATATAAACTGTTACGAAACCCTTGATCGCTGCCGACTCAACACTACACTAAGGTAGGAAGAGCGGGTTGCAACAGCTTTTACCCGAATAGTGGTTCGGGATCGAATTTCCACAGGGAGCTAGTAATGGAGTTGTATTGTCTGTTTAGTCTAGAATTGCAGTTGTGCTTCTAATGTCACTTCTAACATCTTTGGTTTTGATTTTTATATCTACTATTATAAGACTAATGTTTGAAGCTAAATTATGCTACGGAGATATTGCTAAGTTGTAATTAATATAGAGAAAGGCACTAGGGTTGTGGCATTACCTAGGTGGCTAACTAACGGGTAGACGCTACTAAGGGTAAATTGACATATTTGGGGCTTATGCTATAACCGTTGCTCAATTGTACCCACTCTCACTCCTCTCGTTAGAGAGAGTGATTTTGCCCAATTGACTCTCTCGAGACCAATTGGGTAGGCCAATTAGACCAAGCAACTAGGGTTCAAGTAGGGTAATTACTCTCTCGTGATTTAACCCGTTAATTGGGACTACCATTTCTCAGGGGTCCATCCCAATTCCTTGTTGGGTCAATTTTGGGGTCATAGACTCACTTTCTCAAGAAGAGTTAAACCCACCAAGCTAGAATCAGTGTTTGCAACCACCAATGCTTAATTAAAACCTAAAATTAACCCAAATAGCAAACACCAATATCAATCTATCCTTAGATGGCAACACCCATCAATTACCCACACTAGGGTTGAGCTTAGCTACTCATGCTAGATGCAAAAATTAAAGAAATAGATGAAGAAGCAAACATATTAATTTATTACTAAGGAAGAAATACAATATTGAAGGTCAAAAATGCCAAAAATGGATAAACCCAGTGTTCTCACGAGCTCAGCAGCCTCAGCAAAACTAAAACTTAACCTAAAAATGGAGAAAAGATCTATTTATAGTAGCTAGGAAAACTGGACAAAAATACCCCTATGGGGTCAGCGCGGGCCGCGCAAAAAGGTAGCGCGGCCGCGTTGGCTCTTGAACTCTTGAAATTTAACTCTCTGAAGTTGAGGAACGCGGACCGCGCGAAAGTGTAGCGCGGCCGCAGGAGCTCTGGCGCGGACCGCGTAAGTGTGACCGCGGCCGCGTGGCTTGCTCTGGTCCCAACTGGCATCTCTCCAAATCTCTTCACGCGGGCCGCATGAAAAAGTGGCGCGGCCGCGTGAGCTGATCGCGGGCCGCATAAATCCAACCACGGCCGCGTTGTGAGAGCCCTGAATATGCACTTCTCTAAATCTCCTAGTGCGGTCGCGTGCACTTTTGTGCGGTCCGCACTAGGCTCTTTTTTCCATCATTTTACTTGGTCTTTGATACTTGAGCAGGTTTCATTCCGTTTAGAGCCGATCTTTGACATTTCAGTCACTTTGTTGCTAAAACCTGCAATCAAGCACAACCTGTGAGCATTTTGGGATTATTTTGTATCAAATTATACTCAAAGCGTAGGCAAGTAGGGGCATAAAACACGTTAAAATCCTACTTATCAACTCCCCCAAACTTAAACCTTTGCGTGTACTCAAGCAAACAAAATAAGACTCACCCCTTAAAGGAACATCCAAGTAATTCCAGCTATCCTAAAGTAACCTCAACAAGCATCAATTGGGACTAACAATTGCCCTCAATACGAATGCATTATTAACACGTTTTAAACTTCAAAAACTATGGTTCAAGTGTGACACAAGAGCATCAAGCGTTGACACATTTCATCAAAGAACTTTCTCAAATACGTTGGTCGTTGTGGAACCCAAACTCACATATCCTCAACTCTCCCTAAATGAACCTCACCTTTTAGAGTATTGACACACAAACCGAGGTTGATGGACTTTCACTCATCTCTCTCAAGAAGAAGGCCACAAGTCCGGCTCTAGGTACCATATGCTTGCGCCTTATGTAAGTATCCACTAATGTAGGCTCCCTTCAACTCGAAATCATATAGGGCTTTTGCGGAGTCATTGTGAAGGCTTTTGGATAAGGGTAGGACATGTTTTTATTCAAATGGGTTCAATCTTCCCTTAAGCACTTCCTTTGATTCATTTTGGCACACTTTCTTGACTCATTTGAGTATTTCACTTCTTTTTAAGGGGTTAGAGGGACACATTGTCACTCTATCTTATGCAATTCAAATCATTTCTCATTTTTCTATTTCCACGCCTTTTTCACTTTTGTTTCCTTTGAATCCCCTTTTCATTCTTTTTCACATTGGTCTTTCTTTTTGTCTTTTTCTTTTCTTTCTTTTTCATTGCTTTCCTTTTCCTTTTGCTTTTGTACCATTTACCACTTTGTTTCCTTTCTTGTCTCTCCTCCCCCAAACTTAGACATTTGCCATTACTTCAAGGGTAAGATTTTGGATGCCAAGACGAGGGTTATCTTTTAG
>NW_017671969.1:150228-162133 GCF_001879085.1 Nicotiana attenuata | reverse complement strand
ACAGAGTCTACTATGTTTGAGGAAAATAGAATACTGAAACAGCAAATGGCCAAAATGTGTCAAGCATGGGCCAATGGCCAAGGACAACCTGGTCATGAGTCACAATTTGCTACCCAGCAAGAGCAGTACCACTCTCCTGAGTACCACTCGTACTTGTTTGATCTTCCTGCAAACATTGAGAAGCCTGCCCGAAAGATGGCACAAGAAGAAATGACCCAAAGAGTGAAAAGCTTAGAACAACGGTTGAAAAACATGCAAGGGTTGGCAGGTCAGAAGAGTATTGCCTTCAAGGATCTATGTATGTTCCCCGATGTCCACTTGCCGCCTGGTTTCAAGACTCCCAAATTGGGAAAGTATGATGGACATGGTGACCCCATAGCCCACTTGAAAAGGTATTGCAATCAACTAAGAGGTGCGGGAAGAAATGAAGAATTGCTAATAGCTTATTTTGGGGAAAGCCTTACGGGAGTAGCATCCGAATGGTTTATGGATCAAGACACATCTCGCTGGTATGTCTGGGATGACATGGCTCGGGCCTTTGTCAAACAGTTCCAATACAACATTGACATTGCCCCAGACCGCAATTCCCTTTCAAACCTGAAGAAGAAACCAAGTGAATGTTTTAGGGAATATGCCATTAAATGGAGAGAGCAAGCAGCTAGAGTTAAGCCACCCATGGATGACCACGAGCTAATCACTGTCTTCCTTCAAGCGCAAGAGCCAGATTACTTTCAAAACATGATGTCTGCAGTGGGTAAATCCTTCTCGGAAGCAATCAAAATGGGGGAAATGGTAGAGAATGGTCTTAAGACAGGAAAAATTATAAGTCAAGCAGTTCTTAAAGCCGCAACTCAGGCTGTCCAGGTTGAATCTGATAATTTTAGTGACACAAATGAGAAGGATGAAGAAATCATGATGACAACAGGGTCGAGAAGAGGTCCCAGGAGAACACCTCGAAGGTATGTGTAGCCTCATCAGGTTTCCTATGACTCCCCCGAGCATTACTATCCACCTCAGAACACACAATACTCTGTTGCTCCACCTCAGTATGTTGGCCAGCCACCAAAACACCCCAAAAGGCAAGCACGAGCACCGCAAAATCTCCTCCAGCCTCTACAAAATTTTCAAGTGCCATATTACCCACATCCAAGCCAGGGGTATAAAGGGGAACAAAGGTTGAAAGATAATTTTATGCCGATAGGAGAGTCCTATGCAAGCTTATTTGAGAAGTTAAAGCATCATGACATGATCGCACCCATTCCTCCAAATCATGTAGACCTATGTGCAAGAAGCTTTGACCCTTCTAAAAGGTGTGAATACCATTCTAATGCCCAGGGGCACAATATTGAAAGCTGTCGGGATTTGAAAAGAAAAATAGAAAGGATGATCCAGGAAAACCTGATTGTGATCCAAGACAATGACACCCAGAATATCACGCAGAATCCTTTACCCGCACATGATGATGCACACTTTGTGGGGATGATGCCTGGTGACATGGAGTATGAGAATCCTCTCGGGAATTGGCCGACTGAAATTGGAGAAGGCCATGGTAATTCTGATGAGCAAATTTATGGCTAAATGTCAATCTTAGAAATTGAAAAGTCATTCTTTCCTTACTAGGAAGGAATCTTGGTAGCTTGTTTTGATATTTTTTCTACTATCTGGGTTATTTCAGGGTTGTGATCCAGATTTTATTTGTTTTATTGAGCCAAACCCTTCTGTCCCTCCATTCTGTTTGTGTGAGTCTTGTCTATCTGTTCTGTTGCTATTTTCATTAGCCGGATTATTTTAGGGTTGTAACTCGGATTTTAGGTCGTTGTCTTGTTGTTTACTCAATGAAATACAGCTTGTCCTTTTGTGTCATTTCATGCTTAGTTCTTTTCCCGCTAGTTTTAATGACATGACATGCATGCAAAAATTTTGGCTAGATCTTAGAAAATTGATTTAAGCTTGAATTGGACAACTGAGAAAAAGACACTTTGAGGATGAAAAAGAGTTGAAATACCTTGGAACTAAGCCCGAGTAAAATTCAAGCGGAACTAGAATAGTCAGACCCATGGAGGTTAAGAATCTTTACCTTCAAAATCATTGTGAAGATCGGGTTGAGGAAGAATCAATTGAAGTCTGTTGGAAAGTTTGACATTAAGGGATGCAAAGTGTCTTGTGACCACGACACACCAAGAAGACAGACATGTTCGTCAATGCTGTGATCGCGAAAAGATAATATGTTTGGCGTTCTCGAGGCTGGGAGGTCCTTTTTCTGCTACCCAAACACTTTATACCCTTTGTCACCCCTTTGAGCCTGTGTTATTTTCTTTGACCACCCTCTTTTGGAATCAAGTTTAGAGTCAAGAGTCAAAAAAAATGAAAAAAAAAGGGAAAAGAAAAAGAAAAAAAAAAGAAAAATTCATGTCCCAAGAGTACAAACTGGGGCAGTTTTTAGATATTTCAAGTGAAAAGAAAAAAAGAAGAAGAAAAGAATTGTCAAAGGCCCATGCCCCAGGAAACAGAAGCTGGGGCAACTTGAAAAAAAACAAAAAAGAAAAGAAAAAAAGAGATACAGAAAGAAAGATGAAAATAGTTAGGTCAGATGTTTGAACTACGTTAGACCTGATTCCTTTAAAGGATACGTAGGCAGCCTCACGGTTTGGTCCAATCAAATAAGAATTCAAGAGAAAAAAATCCCCAATGGTTGAAACCGGGGCAAAGGTTTTATTTCACTTTTGAAGAGTCGATTCCAAGAGTTGTAAGTCCATAACCCCTCATTTTTGAGTCTACTTTGAGCCTTCATGCCGACCTTTCTTTCCAACCCTATCCAAAAACCCTCCCAATAAGACCTCCCGATAAGCCTTCAAGAATGCCAAGAAAAGGATGCAAAGAGCAACAGTTGTCACGCGACATAGAACACTGTCAAGTTGCTCACACAAGAAGCAAAAGAAAAAGGAAAATAAAAGAAAAAATGAGAGAGTCTTGCTAGTGAAAACTCTCACGGGCACTGTAAGACGATGGTAAGCAGAGATGAATAAATGAGAGAGGCTTGTTGGTGAAAACCCCTCGGGCACTACTTGTCGAAAGTGAGTCGTGAGGCTGATGCGAAAAATTAGCATAAACAAGTCCGACTTCAAAAGTCATAAGAATGGTAAAAGGGAAGATTAGATTAGTTTGATAGATCAGGCCGTTGAGTCCAAAATACATGTCATGATCATTAAGGCTAGTATTGGAAAAAAAAAGAAAAAAAAGGGAAAAAAAGAAAAAAAAATCTTCCTTCTGTCCTTCCGACAGGGGGCATTTCTTGTTAATATTCATTTCTTTGCATCATTGTGTCCTTCACTCTGAATCAGTCCTTGTCAAAACAAGTAAGAAAAGATTTCAAAATCTGCTACCAGCTTTTCAGTTGCACAAAGTAGATTTGGCCAGCACACTCAGTTGTTACAGTCAACATGCCTTAAGGATTCATGCAAAAGCTTCCCCCAAGACTCTTGTTAGCCTACTTGGCGCAAGCAAAGATAACTTGTGATTCTCTCTGACAGACAAATTGCTCAAAAAGCAGGAAGTCATTTAAGATATCAAAAAAGGTAACCTAAGCGAAGATCTCCAGTTGGGATAAGGCTGTTTGAGCTGCAAATAGAAATGGTAATGGGTGTGAAACAATCAGGGTTGATGCAGAGTAAAAGTCTCTTGAAACCGACTCAAGTTGATTGAGCAAAAGCCAAGCTGCTCAAGATTAAAGGCCACAAACCGACCACCATCTTCAAAACTGACAAATTTTTCTTTGTGTGAAACAGGAACAAAGCAATGCAAGGAAAGTGGTTAAAAAAAAAAGAGAAAAAAAAAGACAAACAAAAAAAAGAAGAAAAAGAAAAGAAAGAAGAGCCGACAAAGGGAAGTTTCTCAGATCTTTGCCTTTATTTGTCTTGCTATTGTGCACAAAATCTTGCCATTGATCTTCACATTTTTCCTCCTAGGATAAAAAGTCCTAGTCTAATGGATTTTTCTCCCAATATAAATCTTAGTCTGATGAATTTTTCTCCTAAGATAACAAAAAAAATAGACCTAGTTTGATGAATTTTCTCCTAGGATAAACGTCTTAGTATGATGAATCTTTCTCCTAAGATACCAAAAAAAGAAACCTAGTCTGATGAATTTTCTTCTAGGATAGAAATCTTAGTCTGATGAATTTTTCTCCTAAGATAGAAGACCTAGTCTGATGAACTTTCTCCTAGGATATAAATCATAGTCTGATGAATCTTTCTCCTAAGATATCAAAAAAAAAAAAAACCTAGTCTGATGAATTTTTTCCTAGGATAAATGTCTTAGTCTGATGAATCTTTCTCCTAAGATAGAAAACCTAGTCTGACGAAATTTCTCCTAGATTAAATTTTTATACAAAAAAAAAGAAGGGAAGTCTGGATTTGAAAAAAAAGAAGGTCAACTTTTAGTTTTCTTGAAATCAGGGGTCTCGCCTGGAGAATATGGTCAGTCTTTACTTTAGTCAAGCTTAGCTTATAGTTTTCCACAAGTTCAATCACGTTTAGGAGACACACATCTTAGTCGAGTCATTAATTTTACTCTCATCATTGCATCCTTTATCAGCAGCGTAGGTGATTTATAGCTCTGCTAACAACACACAAATCTTCCTAGTGCAAACTGGGGCAGAAAATTTCGTTTGTTTTGTTTGTTTTGATTGCAGGCACCCACATGGAAAACAAGGGAACACGGAAAGTTTCAGCAATCAGGCGCCCACCTGGAGAACAAGAGAAGATAGTTCAAGTTTTAAGGGAAAACGGTTCAAGTTTCGAAGGAAGACAGGTTAAGTTTCAAGGGAAAACAGTTTGAGTTTCAAGGGAAAACAGTTCAAGTTTCAAAGGAAGTCAGTTCAAGTTTTAGCAATCAGGCGCCCACCTGGAGAACAAGGGAAATCAGTGCAGAGTTCAGTCCAAGTTAGAAGTAGCAGAAGCTTGCGGCAAGAATGCGAGCCAACAGTTTGAGATGACCAAAGAAGAAGTCTCAATTCAAGAAACAAGAAAGAAAAGAAAAAAAGAGGGAAGTGAATCCAAATGCAGAAGTAGAGAAAGATGTGAACTGCTCAAGACATGGTTGAAATCACAAGCATTGCATGTCCAGTCTTGATCCAAATAAGAATAAACCAGCACCTGCAGCTAACAAGCATCAAGATTCAGATCATTGTCTGACTAGCTAACAAGCATCAAGCATTGTTTGACTAGCCTAATGCTCCTTGCCTATTAACTTGGTAATCCCATAAGCTTCAGGCTCCTTGTTTCTTATCAATATGTCACCCTGCTCCAATGTGTTTAGTGAGAATTTGCAGTATCAATTTGTTTTTCATGAATTCATGCACCATTTGTGTTGATATGTTTAGTGTGTGATCATTTTGTATTGTTTGCAAATGCTTTTCCTAACCTTATTACTTTACTACTATTTTCATTGGTTGTTTCCTGTTCTGAGTCTTTAATTCTTGGCCGGCTGAAATCCAAGGCCCCATCTAAAGCTTCCCTATCAACCTCCCTAGTGTGAGCACTTCTTGGGGTCCACTTTAAGACCCTTTTGAACTCTGACACACTAAGGCCTAAGGTTCTTTGGCCACCTTTTCCTAATTACTCAGTTCTGTCCCCCTCTATGCCTAGTGAATAAGCCAATTGGCTTGTGTAAATGGCTATTTTCTGGATCCTTTGATCAACTATGGCTACTGGTTTGGTTCGAGTGCTCTTGAGGTTTCTGGGCTGTGGTGAAACCTGTATGGATACGAAATTGAAGGCCTAGCTGGGCTGGGTATACTTTGGTCCTGTCTTAGGCCCACTATAGTTATTTCTATCACTTTGTAATTTATTTCATTACTGGGGCTGTAATGATTCTGTAATAACAATTGGGGTATTAGTAAAATTAGGAAAATGGGTCTATTCTAATATTTGCATAAAAAGGGTAGAAATCCTGTCTATAGGATCTGAATGTTTAATTTGTTCAACATGCTTTGCTTCTACGTGTTTTGTTAGATGACATGTTTATAGGACACAAATAACCTCACATGTGCACACGTTCATTTTCACACATTGTTAACTGCCTACTAGACTGTAATACAACAATTATTTGTTCAAATTGCTCCATGTTAGATATCATGCCTATAGGATTACTTTGAGTAACAAATACCTGCTCTTCACAATATTCGCGTAGATATCATGCCTATAGGACATAATCAAATTAGCTGCTATTTCTGTTATTCCCATCATACTGCCCGCCTAGAAGCATGCCTATAGGAATGAAAAGATAAAGAGCCAGTTTCGAGCGCTAATTATTAGAAATCCTGCCTATAGGACTCTATTGCTAGCCCAAAAAGTATATTGATTAAACGCTAGTAATTTTGAACTATCAACTGTTTTACTGCCTTATTTCGCAAACGAATTAGAAAGCATGCCTATAGGGTTTGTAGCACGCGCAATCTGCCAAATTCGTTGTTCCTAAAAGCAGCACTGCCTGTATGTTTAAAATTCAGAATCACATAGAAGTCATGCCTATAAGATTTAAGGACCCCATTTCGTATTAATTCTGGAACTTGTCACCTGCTTAATATGTAAAACCCGACTGCGTGCATTTGTTGCTTATACGTGGAGGACAACTTGAGCCATTTACTGCCCTTATGTGTAATCCTACATGTTTTTGAATGTCGCTAAGATTTATCATTTTTGAGTAGCCTAAGTTAAGTCTAGAACCACCCAAAATAGAGGTCCAAATACCTCTTGGGACATAGGCATGGGACGGGTAGTGCACGCATAGGGCACGATTTAGAATCTTGTAGTGCGCTTAGGTAAAAACATAAAGATAGTAATCGGGTAGCAGGAGATGATAGTCGGTACCCGCTAAATAATACGAGTAACACCCCATCTCGAGGGAGTTTTATTTATGTTGCATGGGGTGATCCTTTAGGCTAAAAAATATAGGACTCCCCTTTCCCCATCTGGTCTTTAGATCAATTATTTTTGTTTATTAAAAGTCTATCAATAACGAATTTTCCAAACTTCTTGCTTTCTTTGTCTTTGTTTGTCTGACAAATTCATATAATTCGAGTTCGGATGGGACCCACAGTTGTGGACCTCGAGGAGTGCCTAAAACCTTCTCTTCGAGGTAATTTGAGCCCTTACCCGATCTTTGGTGACGCAAATTGGTTAAATCAGAGTTATTTGCAAATAGGTGCCCTAACGCACCTCAAACTCGTTATGTGGCGACTCTCTCTTTTAATACCTCCTTAAAAGAGTTGTCACATGTCGAAACCCGATTTCGCGAGAAAAAGGGGCACGACTGCCGTTGAATTAGAGGCTCTTCCCTTGGTGGAGGAAATAGTTCCTCGTAACCCTGATGCAAAACCAGACCTACAACGGCAGTCGGAGGCCGTGGCAAAAGCTTTTTGGTCTTCTTTAACGGCCAAGCATTTGGCACAATTTAAGGCCATATTTTGCATTCCTGACCAAGTGGAGCTCGTACCTGTGGGCAACGACAAGGTGTATACTCACCGTCCAGGGTAGTGTGCCCTTTACGCCTACCCCTTCACCATCAACTATTCCTTTCCTCTTCCCCCTTTAGTGGAAGAATTCTGCCGCCATTACCGGGTCTATCCCACCCAACTTGCACCCTTGGTTTATAAGGTAATCAAGATGCTGTCCAAATTCACTGAGTTGTCCAACGTCGAGATCACTTTGTGGCATCTTGTACATTTGTTCATGCCTAGCTTTTATCAGGGTACGACGTTTAACATTCTCCATCGTGGAAGCAAATCACTGGTCGTAAAGCGAACGACAAAGGTGGTCATCAGTTTTGGCTCGACTTCTTATTCATCAAGACCAAGTCCATCGTGGCCGATGTCGCGGACTTCCCAGAAGCTTACAACCGTGACCATAAGTATTTTTACTTATCTTTATTTTCTCGTGTAGTCGTATGATTTGACTCCGTGAGTTAACTCTTTTGTTTTGCACCTACTGCTCGGAGTCTTTAGTTGGTGGCGCGCCTCGCCGACTGGGTTAGGCAGGTCCTCCCTTGCATTGCGGGGTTCCAAGAATTGTTCAGCTTTTGGCAGAAGTATAAATCGGCTCCCCCCCCCCAAAGGTAATATTGGTTCGTTTTTTTGAAATGGAGTTGTACTTGGTTTCATTTGTCTTATCATGTTTTTTTCTATCCCTTTCCAGGCCTTGCCAAGGAGGCCATCAAGAGGAACTTGCCACCAATACCTTCTTTCAGGAGAAGGAGGGGTGTTGCCTCCTCTACACCTACCTCTGATTCGACCACTTCGGTAGTTCTCCCTTCGGCTCCTTCCCAAGTTTAAGACGAAGAGATTTCACCGTGCAACGCAGACTTGGGGCCTCGAAAGAGGAGGGTCGTACATGGGGGAGTTGGTTTACCAGCGACAGTTGACTTATTTGAAGTTTCCCCGACATCGAGGTGCAAAATATTGCGACAGCCCGGGTCGAAAGAGGTTCTGGGTGGTATCAGAGGTGCCTTAATTGGAAGAAGCTGATCTTACAGCTTATTTGTGGCCTAAGGGGAACGATCTCGCCATGGGGGCCCCAAATAAAGACACGATACTTCCTGGGCACGAGGAGGGTTCGTCCACTGAATTGGCTCAGGAAACCTCCACAGCCGGGGGAAAGGCAAAATGCTTGCTGAATAGAGTGATGAGCAAAATGAGCCCATCGGTGATGAATCTGATTTTGATTTTGATCCCGAAGATCATAAAATGATCGATAGCGGGATGACTCAAATCAAGGTAAAGATAGAAAGGGGTCAAGGACCATCATCCCTGTGAATCACGACTTGCTCAAGAACACCAAGTATGTGGCTCAGGCATTTGGCCCTTTCTACTCTAATTCCGAGCACCAGAATCTTGGGAAGCTGAGTGAGTACTCTTTCCAGGAGCATCGCTGGTCTCTCTCTCCCAGGGTAAATCATTTCCTTCATCTCTTTTTTTTTTCTTTGGATCACTTTCGAGTCTTACCTTACTCGTTTTCCTTTTACATGTAGACCGTTATCCTGGAGATTGAGAGTGTGTAGATAGAGAAGAGGCGGAAGGAGGTCTATCAAAAAATACGGATGAAGCATGAGGAATTCTGAGGGCAGGACAGGGAGGCTGAGGGGCGCTCCGTGAAGGGGGCGATGTGCCCGTCCTGACGGAGGAGCTGAGAAAGATAGGCGAAGAGTTGCTCGCATCCATGGAGCGGCTCAGTGCTTTCGAAGGGGCGTTAAAGTGAAAGGATGAGGAACGTAGAAGCCCAATGTTGCGACCTCTAGAGTCGGGTCAACCAACTGCAAGATCAATTAAATGAGTGTCAATTTGAAGTGGACGGGCTCAGGGGGGAGGTAGCTCGAAATCATCAGTTGATCGAGGAGGTAGAATCCTCCCGGAGGCAAGCTCGAAGAAGGGTCACTCTTTTAGAGATGGTGAATAGAAGTCTCAGCTGATCGGGATAACATTCGGTGATGCTAAAGAGGCTCGGCTCGAGGAGAGGATTGGCGAATTGGAGAGAGAGAATGTCGATCTGCATGAGCGGCTTCTGCTACGGAGGGCGAGAATGCTAGATTACACGAACGGCCCTCCACTTCTCATGATTTGAGTTCTTGCCCATTCCACGAGAGTACGAGGAGTGGATCCTTACCGAAGCTTGAGTAGAGGTGGTCCAAGAGTTGGGGGTAATGGGATTTGTATACAAGACAGCTTTGGAGGAGGCCCGAGTTAAAGCTCCTAAAGAACGGTTAACATGCGGTTATGACCCCGACAGACCTCAGCCTGATACAAAAGGCGACGATGAAGAGAACCTTCTCGAGCTTCAAGACATCGCCTACTGTGACTCTGCTTATAATCGAGGTGAGGATGAGAAAGGTGGTGAAGATCAAGGAGTTGATGGTCACTAGACATTTCATCGTTGTTTTAGCTTTTTGTACTTTTCTTTTATATTTGTTGGCGTCTTCTTGAATATTTGTAAAGACTCTTTATCCGAATACCAAAGTTGGCTTTTAGTTTAATACATAACGTTCCTATCGTTGAATACTTTTATTTATGTGGTTGTGTGTTTTGCTTCTGCACTCCTTCCCTTTGTTGTTGCCTTTTGGGTTACGATGGTCGCAATGTTGGGGAATTTTACTCAAGCGGGTTGAGTAGCCATGGCCTAGGAGATTTGTTCGAACTGGTCGAATGTACAATTTTTTATTTGAGGTGTGGCCAAGGGCCGAAAGGTTTTGCTCGAGGTGGTCGAACTTACCTCTTAGTTAAGATGCGGCCAAGGGTCGAAGGGATTTGTTCGAGCTAGTCAAATGTACCTTTTAGTTAAGATGTGACCAAGGGCCGAAGGGTTTTGTTTGAACTGGTTGAACATATCTTTTAGTTATGATGTGGCCAAGGGTTGAAGGGTTTGGATCTAGCTGGTCGAATGTACCTTTTAGTTGAAATCTAGCCTAGGTCCGAGGGGTTTTGTTCGATCTGGTCGAATGTACCTTTTGGTTAAAATGTGGTCAAGGGCGAAAGGGTTTGGTTGGAGCTGGTCGAACCTGTCTTTTAGTTAAAATGTGGCCAAGGGCCGAAGGTTTTTGTTCGAGCTGGTCAAACGTGCCTCTTAGTAGAGAGACTTAGGAGAATAGTTCCAATCAAACAGGCATCTCATTCATTTCATCACATTGTGTCGATTACATAATTTTGCCTAGAGACATCATTAAGATTACAAGTTCTGGGTGCGCACTGGATTCCAGTCCCAGTCCTAGAATATCTAGTCCCTTTATTGGTCGATTCGGGGATTCTTGAGGAGTCGGGAATCGAAATGTGGTTGTTCTTGTGTACTTCATCTCGAAATGACCCGTTCGTTGCCTCGTTAAAAACCTCCTTGAGAAAACCCTGTTGGGAACAAAACACAAGTGAGGGAAAAAGAGTACAACTTACAGGGCATTCCTCATTTTTCAAAAGTTGAAGTACTTGAGGTTGGTGATGTTCCAATTGTTCGGTAAGAGCTTTCCTTCCAATGTCTTCAGTTGGAATGAACCCTTGTATGCGTTGCCTATGATTTTGTACGGTTCGTCCCAATTGGCTCTTAATTTTCCTTCTCGAGGATACTCTTCCTGCTTGGGTCTTGGCTTTGAGCACGTAGTCCCTGACCTTGTGTGACCTTACCTTGGCCTTTCTGTTGTATTAGTGTTCTGCTTGTTGTTTCTGTGACCATTCTTATATATGCAATATCTCTACGCTCTTCGACTTCGTCCAGATCCTGTCTTCTCTTCTCGTCATTGGCGTTGCCGCTCTTATTGGTGTACCTTAGGTTGGGTTCTCCCACTTCGACCGCTATGACTACTTCAGTCCCGTAGACTAAGGAGTAAGGTGTTTCTCCCGCGCTTGTTTTTGGGGTTGTCCTATGTGCCCACAATACATCCAGGAGTGTCTCCGACCACAGTCTTTAGCATCTTCGAGTCTCTTCTTCATGATGTTCAAAATCAACTTGTTGGAGGATTCTGCTTGCCCATTGCCAGCATGGAGATGACGTCCATATTCACTACTAAAAAGTAAATGGACACGGTGTCACGACCCCAAACCTGGTTGTGATGGCGCCCAACACAATTGCTAGGCAAGCCTGACCACAGTCGTTCCCAAATCAACCGTAAACCTCAAAACCGACAATCTAAAGAGAACATAATAGTTTTAGAATAATAATCCAATATTTGTCGAAGAATAATACTGAGAAAATACGAAGTCTGATAAAAACACTCCCTAAAGATCTGGGGTCACGAGTCTAGAGCCTCTGAAACAATCTGAATAACAATATCTGAACGTAAATACTCAAGTCTGGAAATGTATATATATATATATATATATATATATATATATATATATATATATATATATATATATATATATATATATATA
>NW_017671969.1:16170-149942 GCF_001879085.1 Nicotiana attenuata | reverse complement strand
AATCATACCATTCGCTGCGGCGTGCAGCCCGATCCATACTCAGTCCACAATATGCATATGAGTCACGTAACAGATTCAATTAATTTTCCAATTTCCAATTTATTAAGAAGAATATACTTTAGATATTTAACTTCAGGACTAGTGACTTAGCATTTATAACAGCGATTAGACACAGGACTGAGATCAATGATTATACAAAGCATGCTATCACAATGACATTCAACCTCTAAGGATGCTACAGATCGGCACAAGGCCCCAAACACGGCAATAAGCCCAGATATATTCAATACAGGGTGCGTATCAGTCGCCAATATAGAAACATTCTTGTTCGGGATGGACTAAGTCTCAATCCCAGTCATAACCAATCCCGCACCTGCCATGGGGTGCGGGTCACGCCCTACAATAGCGTCACAACGTGATAAGCCGGGGTTTCAAACCCTCAGGCCATCATATACACCAACTACTCACCTCTATCCGGCCGTAGAATGGTCCGCAATGCCTTTTCCTTTCGTATCGACCTACTCGCGCGTCGAATCTAGTCAAAATCACAACGAATACATAAATATGGGTTAAAGAAACATAACCCAATCAAAAATACTCGAAAAGTACTAAAATTCACGAAGTTGGTAAAACCCGAGCCCCGGGCCTACTTCTCGAAAAATTTCCGAAAATCACACCAACGGATTCCTCGTCTCGCCACGAGTCCGTGCATATAAAGTTTACCAAAAACGGAGCTCAAATGCCCTTTCAAAATCCGTTTTTACATCATAACTTTTCAAGCCCTAGCTTGACCCGTTTTTGATGAATTTTCTACAATTTACATGTAATTTCTACCATAGATTCGAATATTTAGGCCAAGGAACTTACCTCCAAGTGATTCTCAGTCAAAACCCTCGAATTTCCTTGTTCAAAGCTCTTAAGAACGTCAACAATGGAGGAAAAATATGAAAGGGTCGCGGATGAAATATCATTTTAAAACCCTTCTGTCGCCCAGTCCAGTTTTCGCTTCTGCGGTCTCGCTTTCGCTTATGCGGGACCGCTTCTGCGGCCACATTTCCGCTTTTGCGATCTTCACTTAGAAACCCGGACTTCGCTTATGCGACGCGAAGTCCGCTTCTGCGGTTCCCTCAAAACCGCTTCTGCGGTACAGTGTCCGCTTATGCGGACCCGCTGGTGCGAGCCACCTTCCGCTTCTGCGGAATTTCCCTAGCCGGCCAACGACCGCTTCTGCGACCACGTACCCGCTTCTGCGGTCCATTTCCGCAGAAGCGGAGACACCAGATGACAGCAAAAATCTGACCTGCAATACACCTCAAAACTCTCGTTTAACCACCCGAATTCACCCCGAGGCCCTCGGGACCTCAACCAAATGCACAGATATGTTCTATTACTTCATTCAAACTTGCTCGTAACATAAAAACACTATCATAAACACCAAAATCATCGAATTACCGCAGATTCAAGCCTAAGTTAAACTAAAACTTCCGAAACTTGCATTTGATCTAAAACCCGACCTAAACACCTTCGAATGATCTGAAAATTTGCACGCATATCAAAAATCACCTTACGGAGCTACTGCAACTCTTGGAATTCCATTCCGACCCTCGGATCAAAATCTCACCTACCATCCGGAATTCGCCAAAATCCAACCTTAGCCAATTCAAGCCTAATTCTATACCGGACCTCCAAATTCAATTCCAATTGCGCTCCTAAGTCACAAATCATCTCCCGAAACTGGTCGAATCATCGGAAATCCATTCCGAGCCTTCTAACTCATAAGTCAACATTCGGTTGACTTTTCCAAACAATCCTTCTCATAAAGAGACTTATTGTCTCATTTCTAACCGAACTCTGTCCGAATTACTTCAAATTCTCTAAACACATATAATGAAACATATAGAAGCAATAAACGGGAAAACGGGGCGGTAACTCCCGTAACGACGGGTCGGGTCGTTACACACGGTCGCATGAAATATAATATATCCAACTATGAGTCGGGGTCGAATCCCACATAGAACAATATGTAGGCGATTAGGCAATGTAAGAGAATTGTCGCTTATTATGCTAAGCCAAACACTTAGAAAGGTTTTGAGAAATTATTTATAACTAATTGCAAAAATGTAATCTAACCTAGAAAGCGAGTAAATTGATCAATGGCTACAAGCATGGATACAAAGAAAATTACATTCAAGTAACGATCCAATGTATTTTATGATTTTACAAATATGAGCGAGTTTATGTTAATTAGCCTTGGGTAATAATTCTTTATTAGCTTCTTCCGATGAATAATAAGACTTTCTAATTGAATTATCCCTAAAACAATTAAGAGGTTAGGCACACCCTATTATGGCTACAAGTAGTTCAATCCTATCCCTAGGTAGAATCTATAAAGTGAGGCTTAACACCTCAAATTTTTGTTAATTAATATTTCCGAACCCAAATTACCTTTTTCGAGATTAATTCGAAGTTAAGCGGCGATTCCTAAGGTTAGCTAATCCCTTTGGAAACATTAAACACGAGAATAATTAAAGAAACACTAACTCACTTTACTATTAATAAAAACCATTCAATACATAAGCACAACAAGATATCTAATCCACATTTTAAATATGGACATTCCCATAAACAAGATTCAAGTGTTGCAAAAAATACTACACACTTAGATATTCAATACAAAGAAAGGAAATGAAGAAATGAACATAAATGGGTAAGAAATTCTCAACCAATGCTTCAAATCTTCAAGATCCAAGTGTTTGTGCAAGAACCCTAGCTCCCAAACTTGTGTTCTCTAGTCAAGAGACTGAGAAATAAGCCAAAGATAACCCAAAGATGAGCTAGGTCGTGTATTGAAGGGTTTGGGGCCAAAAACGTAAGATTACAGAAGTGCCCAGAATTGAAGCATGATCTTCACATTTACGAAGGGATTTTCGCATTTGCGAACCTTGACTTTTCTATTGAATATCGCATTTGCGATAAAGGACTCCGCATTTGCGAAGGTTGAATATTTGGTTTGACTTCGCATTTGCGGCCCTCATTTCGCATTTGCAAAAATTGTTTGACCTAGTTCAATTTGCAATTGCAATTCACATGTTCGCATTTGCGAATGTTGACTGACATGATTGACTTAGCAATTGCGAGCTGCTACTCGTATTTGCGACACCTGAGGCCAATTTCTAGATTTTTGCTTTTGAGCCCCTTTTTTACTTGTTTTCGCTTGGCTTCTTCCCAATCACTTATAAATCACATAAAAACTGTAAAATAGAAGTAAACGACATTAAACACACTATTTTATCAATTAAACATAGCAAAAATCTAGATTAAAGACGAGATCAAACCCCAAACTTAAACTATTGCATTTCCTCAAGCAATCAAAATAAATCTCCTTCCATGTAATCAACTCAATAGTGCATCAATGTCATAACAAGTCAAAAAGTCTACTTTAAGCACAAACACATAACTTTGATTGGTACCAATAATTAATCCAAAGCATATGAAACACCAAAAGCTTCTCATCAATTACATTACAATTCAAGTACTCAAACACTATGTTAATCAAAGTAGCAATCAAGTCTTGAACCTAAAGCTTCAAAATTTTCCTCTTTATTGTTGATACCCAATTTTTTCCTATATATTTTAATATGCAAAATACTTTCAAAATAGCATATGTATGCATATATAGGTATGTCCAAATGTTTTATTATTTTTCCTTAATTTTTAAAGGATTTTTAAATCAATTTATTGCCTCATTTTATCCAGAAAAGCCAAATAATTACTCCCAAAATTATCATTTTTGGTGATTTATTTATTGGACCCTCATATTTATACTAAAATATAGATAACATAATTTTTGCACATTTTTACAAATTTATTTAGTATTTTAAAAGCTAAATTGCATATAATTGCAATATTAGCCTCTTTTAAGGTTTAATTGTGTTTATAATTATAGAATTGACTCCAGTATTTTTTAATTTGATAATTATGTATTATTAATCATTTTAGTACCTTTATTTATTTTTAGAAATTATTCTACTATTTTTTGTAAAACAAATAAAGAAAAAATGGCTATTTAAATGTTAGTCCCGTTTATTTCAATTTTAGCCTTATTTGAGCCTGATTTTGAATCCCATTTTTTAAAACCCAATCACCCAGCCCAAATCCTAGGCCTACCCGACCACGACCCTTTTTCAACAACTCGCCCGGATTCCCATTCAATCCAGGCCGTTGATTAAAATGATCAACGGCCACCATTAAACCTTTCCTTTTTTTAATTCCCAGTTACCCCAAACCCTAGTCATTTCTCATCTGCAGCTGCCTTCAAACCCCCCTTCTCTCTCAATTCTCTCTCAATCCCCTCTCAAACCCTAGCCGCCGCCCTCAACTACCACCTGAAAATCTCACAAATCCATGACTTCCAAAGCCATTAAAGACCTGTATCTACCTCCTATGACTCCTACATACTCGATTATCATAGTTTCAAGGCCAAACTTGAAGAAGCTTGGCCTAGACAATCCCTATTTGAAGGCGAAGATGATTGATTCTCTTTTTCGAAGGGAATTAAAGCCTAAGGAGATAGGGCTCTTTCCAGACGACATCTCTGACTTTGCTCCGGCCAGCCATGGCCATTCAAGCCTGATTCTTGACTTCTCCTGCTTAGACCGATTTTTTTCCAAGCCTTTCTCACCATCTGGGTTTCTTCTGAAGCCCTACCCTTTGAGGTTCTTCCGATTCTTTTAGATCTATTTTAGATCTGTGTTTACTCTAAGCTTCTGAACATTTTTTTCAAGGTTTCTTTCAAAACTTTACCTTCAGAACCTTTCTCTTTTCCGATTTAGGGTTTTGTTAAGTTATTTCGAAGTTTTCTCTGATTTTTAACGCGTGTCATTATGTTGTTCTTCTGCTGGAATGTGCATGTTAAAGGTCTTAGTTCCTTTTCGAGATTTTCTGAATTTATATTCTGTCTGATTTACTTGTCTTTCATCTCTATACTCGACTGATGGTGAAAACCCTAAAATTTGGGGTTCATTCGAGTTCTAAGATTACTTGCTATGTGATTTACTTGTTCGTCATGCTCTGAATTCGATTGGTTTCAAAATCCTAATTTCCTTTAAACCTATTCGAGTTGCTTCATCTTTGCTCGACTGAATTTCGAAATCTTTTGTTTCTTTATGTGATTTTGACTTCCTGCTAAACTTTTCTATAAGGTCTTTTCACTTGACCCCTTTGCATGCTATTTGATACTCCCTCCTTTTCTCTATTATCGACTTATGTGACTACCGTGTTCACTAGCTACTAACTCTGTGCTTGCTATTGCATGATGTTTCTCTTTGGCTTGAGTTCAGCCTCGCATGCTTAATGTTTATGCACTCTTTTATATGCTAAATTTTCCTCTAAAATGACCTTCAATTTTGGACTGATTTCACACCTCCTTGTGTACTTCTGATTGCACTCGTGTAATTGATTCCCTGTTTCTTGGATTGATTTGAAAAGTTCCCTTTAGACTTTCGATTCTCTTGTCTTTAACTTGGTTTATTCATGGGAACCCATGTTACTCTCCTTAAGTCAGTGATTTTGAAATCCTTGACTCCTTGATTTGCTATGTATTGGTTTTTGATTGTCTCCACATTCTGCAACTTTACTTTGTTTTCTTACCTTATTTGGTTAACCGAGTATTTCAAAGATTATTCCCTTAATTAAACCTCTATGCACTTACCCCTAATTGTCTATTCTATACATGGTGTTCTAGTTGATTTCTTTCTTTAAATGCCTTCTGCCCATTACCGTTTAATTGTAACTTCTTAATTAAAGGAAGTCTTATACTGATTTTGTCATGCCCCAAAGCCGAGGGACATGACCGGCACTCGACCGGGTAGCCCTAGTCAAGCGGACCTGGGTGCCTTCCTATCCTACGTGTTACCCCGTGTTTTCATTACTCATTGATCAAAAGAAATAACCATTATAATTAAAACACCTTTTTACAAAATATACATAACAAACATGGTTACTTAGCGTGGTTTACAACTTACATCGCCCAACATACAAGAATACATATTACATAAGTTCATAACCCACATTTTCTATCTACGGAGCCTCTAAGGATACAAAAGGATGATTCAATACTTGCAGGTGACAAAGCTCCGGCTATACCTTACACAAATACCAAAACAAGACTTCCGGAATAAAAGCAGCATGAGCCACGCAGGTCCCCGAGAGGAAAGGGGCTCACCAATTCAGCTGACGAGAAGTGAAGGGGAGCTACGGTCGGTGGACTGGAGTACCTGCTATGGATCCACCTACAATCATAACACGAATGTAGCGCCCCCGGCAAAAGGGACGTCAGTACATTTGAATTGTACTGGTATGTATGAACAAACTTTGCCCCAAGTAAACTCAACCATACACAAGTAACGAGCAGTAATAGAATCAACAATCAAATACACATGAAAGGAACAATCAAGCCAAACAAGTTTACAATCTCTCCTTTTTTCCCTTCAACATTATCACATCAATGATTTCACAATGTTCTCATATTTTCATTTCAATAGTGATTTCGATCACTTTCCACCCTTATTACCTCGGCCACCCTTATCACCACAACCCACACCTTATTACTTCGTGTTGCGGCGCGCAACCCGATCCCACCGAACAATCACAATTCACAAACAACAACAACAACAACAATTCACTAAGAATTTCCATAACCATCAATACCGTTTCCATCATGTTCAACAGCTCATGTGAATTTAAGTCACAATGATAATTACCCGTGACAAGCCATATATGTTATTACCATATTTGTTTCGATTGCATCAATTCCAATTTCTTTCCATCATTTGTTTTCCAGCTCTTACCACATAAACACATTCATACACACACACATATTTGGTTTGTTGCCAATTACTTGCACCATTATATCGGGAGACTTAACCACGAACTCCCAAAGCATACCAATCACAAGAATTCCACAAATAATCCACATAGATATCACATACCAAATAGTCGTACACCAAACAAAGCGACTTTACAAAGGTCAAAGTTAGCCATACATACCTGGAGCCGAATTCCCTTATAACTTCTACTTTCAATTCACCAAACAGTCTAGCAACGTCAATCTAGTGCACAAGTTAACACATATATCTTAGAATTGAAGCTCACAATTACTACCCGAACATATTTAGGTTATCAGCCCTTCTTTTGCAAACCTCTACTTCTACCCAATTTCCCTTACTAGGTTTTAGGTTTTAAAAGACATGCATGTATGTTTCAACTTTGTTTTCAAGAATCAATGCATGAGAATCCCCCTTTATGTTTGAACCTGAAATTTAATGAAAAAGGGTAAGGGATTTTACCTGCAAGAATGGAGAAGAAGACAATTACTTGAAATTCCTCGGCCCGGATAGTTTTGAAGAATCAAATTGATGAAGATGACCTTCTCTCTCAAGAACCCTCTCTTCCCTCTCTCTTATTTTGTTCAGAAAAATCATTAAAATGAGGGGTTGGGGTGTTTTATTAAAAAGGGGGTCGGGTTTAAAATTTAGAAAAATAGGAACCCGAGTCAGGTATGCGGTCGCATTTCGCGATCGCAGAGACGAAATGCGGTCCGCAGAATGGACGCAAAAGTACTCCAAAAACTTGATCCTACTGTTTGGGTTTGCAGCGGAAATGCGGTCCGCATACCCGATTTGTGGTTGCATAATGCACCGCATTTTCGACCTCAAATTTGACTGGCACATTGACTCACTTTGCGATACAAATGCGGTCCACATATCAGTTATGCGATCGCATAATGGACCGCATTTTTACCTCAATTTTAACCAAACCACTGACTCAATCTGCGACAGAAATGCGGTCTGCATACTTGATTTGCGACCGCATTCTGGACCGCAAAATAAAACTTTTCTGGAAAACTTTTATTCATTGATTTTTGAATGCGTAGATCAATACAACGGGTCCAGACCGCGGCGAGCTTGACTCCTTGATTTGCTATGTACTGGTTTTCGATTGTCTCCACATTCTGCAACTTTACTTTGTTTTCTTACCTTATTTGGTTAACCGAGTATTTCAAAGATTCTTCCCTTAATTAAACCTCTATGCACTTACCCCTAATTGTCTATTCTATACATGGTGTTCTACTTGATTTCTTTCCTTAAATGCCTTCTGCCCATTACCGTTTAATTGTAACTCTTTAACTAAAGGAAGTCTTATACTGATTTGATTTTAATTGACACATAGTTCCATAATTACTACTGAACTATGATTTTTGCCTTATTTTCCACCTGTTTTCAAACTTTAAATACTCTGCTCTTTCATTAACACAAACACACGAACACTCTTAATTTCTGAACTCACACTCATACTCAAAAATATTCTCTTTTGCTACTTGTACTGTGGCCTGTCTTCAAAGTCCGGCTACCTGCTTTTACTACATTTTTTCTTCTTTGAACTGGTATGTCATGATTAAGATTTCAGCATCACAACAATATGTATACTTAATACTTTTGTTTTCTTGTCTGCCTACTGCTTGTTGTTTGATTCAGTACTTTATTCTAAGCACGTTGTAATTCCCTTTTGCATGTTCTGAATCTATTATGCATCCTAAACCCCTACCCCAATGTGTTTGACACTAATGGTTTATTTGAGGCATGACAGTATTAAGTAGTGTTGTCTATGACTCAAACTTGATTCCCCTAGGATCATAACCTCTATGTTACCATTATATGTTGTGTATTCTGGTTGATTTTGTAAGCATAACAGCACTCCCTATTGTTGTGCATGCCCAGAATTAACTAATGCCTAAGTTCATAGGCTCTTTGCAGTTCCCAATCACTGAACCCCTTTGTGTGAAACCCTTCACTCTATAACTGTTTCCCAGCACCCCTTTCCCTCTTCTTTACTTCCTTAGTTCTTAAAGCTCTGTTTCTTCACTTGCACCCTCTCTTAGACTTAAGTTCTGTCCCCCTCTTGTGAGCCTTGCCTTGGGATCCATTTAGCTCCCTCTGAACTTGGACACTTGAGGGCTGGCACCTCCACACTGCACTTGTCCCTATTCTGGTGACACAATTTGGGTGTGAGCACTGCCCGGAATCCCATTGAGGCTCTTAGGGAGCTCTGACACACTCAAATTGGAGAAAGGCTTTGGATCAATGGACTTTGAGTTGGTTTATCTCGTAACTCAGAGAGGAAGTCAAGAATGAGGCTTCCTCTGATTGTACTTTTCTTTGTATTTTTCTGATGTAATTTACTATTCTGGCTTGTAATAAGTTGTAATAAACATTTCGGGATGGCTAGTGAAAAGGGTGGGGAACTATGCATGCAAGGGTAGAGATCATGCCTATAGGGTGTTCTTAATTTCTGCATATTCAAACTTCACCTAGAAATCATGCCTATAGGGTGTTTTTCATTTTTGCATATTCAAACTTCACCTAGAAGCCATGCCTATAGGAATATTTTAATTCTGCATAATTCAAACTGCATTTAGATACCATGTCTATAAGGTTTAACACAAGTTTCTGCATTTAGATACCATGTCTATAAGGTTTAACACAAGATTCTGCAATTAGATACCACGTCTAAAAATCAGTAATGCATAGAAATCATGCCTATAGGGATCCTCGAACAATTCTGATTTATTTTCATTCACAGTCAATGTTAGATATAAGATCCATAATAAAAGAGGCTATAACTAGCAGAACCTGTAACCATTTTTAATTCTTGTGCATTTTGCATCTCTTTTGATAATCTAGGTCCCTCACTTAGCAATTTTAACAAGTATGCATATAGGACTTTAAGCAATTCATTTCGAGCTTTACTATCTCATCACCTTCTAAAATCAGTAGATATCATGCCTGTAAGATTCCGTCTAAACATTTAGGCAAGCCTTAGGATAATGATTGTAAAACTAAATCCGTTTTGTTAGTTGCTACAACCAGCAGGCAGGCTTGATTCGGACTTCTTATTAGAGTTATGTAATAAACTAAGCTTCCTCAACAATTAACTTCCCTCGTCTTTGGTATTTTTAATCAGACCTAAACAGTACGTGCAAGTCAAGCGAATTATATGCTTTCTTTGTTTGAGGAGGTTGTTGGCCCAAGTTCAGATGAAGTTTTGAAGATTGACAAAATGAACTCAGTCATGAACCAGGTTCATCATGTGAGACACAATGTTGATATGCTTACACATGTGACATATGCGTGAAGAAGATAAGTCTCAAGGATCAGCAACAATATCTTCTGAATTAATCGAAAAGATTGCATATAGGATAAGGAGTTGAAGTCTCCTTATGAAAAGAGAATTATATACGGATCAAGGATATGGATTAGGAGTTAGAGTTGTTCTTGGACTCGAATTGTCAAAGGATCCACAATTCGAGTTCTTATCAAACTCTGATTACTAACTCTATAAATATAACGATTGTTCTCTTTTACAGGTGATTGCACATAAGCAGAAGTTAAGCATATTTGAGAGCAAAAAGATCAAGTCTGATTTGCAAGCAACATATGCGAGATACAAGTGTGCACGTCTGAAGCTACATGAACTAAGATAGAAGAACCAGTTTCATCATTGTGTTTATTCTAAGTCTAGTTCAATTGTAGTAGGTTTTCATATTGTACCTTTCAGCTTTCATAGAAGCAATTGTAATAGGTATATTGAGTATTCAAGTTAGAGTTAACTTGAAAGTGTCGCAACAGTTGAGGCTGTGTGCTACACTGGGATTAGAGTTAATCCTTAGGTTTACAAAGAGTTTTGTAAATGCAGTTTTTGGCTCAGTGATTTTAGTGGAGTTTGGAAAATCCTACTGAGTAGTAGGTCGTGGTTTTTTCACCTTTTGAGCCAGGTGTTTTCCACGTAAAAATCTCCGTGCACTTTACTTTCAGCATTTATTATTCCACAAACTGCTGTAGTTAGAACACTTAGAAGAACCAGGTTCTTCTAACGCGAAAATTAGGTACCACACAGATCACCCCCCCTCTTGTGTGGCATTGACGTTTATAACATCAGTACAATTAATATAGGCTAAAGGGATCATTNACAAAGAAGTCGGGAAATTTCCTAAATGTCCATGCAGCCCCCCACTTATAGATGTGGTCGACTTCACACCGATAAGTAGGGCTCTACTAGACACGGCTCCGAGACATCCTAGGACTCCTTAAAACCTTAGGCTCAGATACCAAGTTTGTCACGCCCCAAACCGAGGGACATGACCGGCGCCCGACCGGGTAGCCCCAGTCAAGCGGACCTGGGTGCCTTTCCTAACCCACGTGTTATCCCATGTGTTGCCATATAAATAATTAAGAACACCTTTTGCGAAGCATATTGTTGGCCTAAGTTCAGATGAAGTTTTGAAGATTGACAAAATGAACTCAGTCATGAACCAGGTCCAACATGTGAGACACAGTGTTGATATGCTTGCACATGTGACATACGCGTGAAGAAGATAAGTCTCAAGGATCAGCAACAATATCTTCTGAATTGATCGAAAAGATTGCATACAGGATAAAGAGTTGAAGTCTCCTTATGAAAAGAGAATTATATCCGGATCAAGGATATGGATTAGGAGTTAGAGTTGTTCTTAGACTCGAATTGTCAAAGGATCCATAATTCGAGTTCTTATCAAACTCTGATTACTAACTCTATAAAAATAACGATTGTTCTCTTTTACAGGCGGTTGCACAAAAACGCAGAAGTTAAACGTGAATTGGGAGCAAAAGAGCAAGGCTTTTTGCAAGTAGTTCGTGTGTGATTCAAGTGTGCAAACCAGAAGCTACATGAACCAGATTGAAGAACCAGCTCCATAAAGAGTTTTATGTGTCTTTCTTTATTTCTAGTTCAATTGTAGTAGGCGTTTTTATACTGTACCTTTCAGCGTTATCTAGAAGCAATTGTAATAGGTATATTGAGTATTCAAGTTAGAGTTAACTTGAAAGTGTCCCAACAGTTGAGGCTCTGTGCTACACTGGGATTAGAGTTAATCCTTAGGTTTACAAAGAGTTTTATAAATGCAGTTTTTGGCTCAGTGATTTTAGTGGAGTTTGGGAAAATCCTACTGAGTAGTAGGTCGTGGTTTTTTCACCTTTTGAGCCAGGTGTTTTCCACGTAAAAATCTCTGTGCACTTTACTTTCAGCATTTATTATTCCGCAAACTGCTGTAGTTAGAACACTTAGAAGAACCAGGTTCTTCTAACGCGAAAATTAGGTACCACACAAATCACCCCCCCTCTTGTGTGATATTGACGTTTATAACATCAATTGGTATCAGAGCGGCTTATCCTTGAAGAGGTTAACACCTTAGGAAAAGATCAACATGAGTGCACCACCTGGGAACTGGGAAGGGCAATCCACTGCCAGGCCTCCTCTCTTTAATGGTCTCTAATACTCCTGGTGGAAAAACAGAATAAGGGACCATATAATGGGTGAAGACTATGAGCTTTGGGATATCATCACTGATGGTCCTTTAGCCACAACCAAGAAGAATGCTGAAGGAGTGGATGTTCCAAAAACAAGAGTAGATTGTACTGCTGAAGATCTAAGGAAATGGGAGAAAAATGCAAAAGCCAAGAAATGGTTAGTGTGTGAACTTGGTCCTGATGAGTACAGCCGGATTCAAGGCTGTACTACTGCCAAGGAGATTGGGGACACATTACAAGTGGCTCATGAAGGAACACCTCAGGTGAAGAGGTCAAGAGGAACATTGCTGTATTCTCAATATGAGAATTTTACCATGAAGGATGGAGAAACTATCCAAGAAATGTATACCAGGTTCACGCACTGACAAATGAACTTGAGTC
This sequence comes from Nicotiana attenuata, assembly GCF_001879085.1. Lineage (NCBI taxonomy): Eukaryota > Viridiplantae > Streptophyta > Magnoliopsida > Solanales > Solanaceae > Nicotiana > Nicotiana attenuata. The sequence goes on along the minus strand of NW_017671969.1, from coordinate 137,160 downwards.
TCTTGGAAGGATCATCCTGGAAGAAGACAAGGTGGAGAAGATTCTAACTAGAGTTTTGCCAATCTCCTGGGAAAGCAAAATCACTGCCATTCAGGAATCCAAGAACATTGCTACTTTGAAGTTGGATGAACTGATTGGAAATCTCACTGCCTTTGAATTGAGAAAGCAAACAATGAAGATGGATGCTCCAAAGAAAGAAAGGAGTCTAGCTCTCAGAATTTCAGAAGGATCAGACCTTGAAGATGATGAAATGGCTATGATAACCAGAGATTTCAAGAAATATCTTATGAGAGGAAAGGGTGCTTCAAAAGGAACAACATTCAGCAAACCGAGGGCTCCTGAGAAACAAACGAATGAGGGGTGTTACAAGTGTGGGAAGACCGATCACCACATCAGAAACTGCCCTCAATGGGAGATTGAGTGGAAGAAAGAAAGAGCTGAAAGAAGAAGCAAGAAGAAGGATCAGGTTCAACCAAAAAGAAACAAAGGTTCAACTAAGGCTATGGTTGCTGCTTGGGGAGAAACATCAGATGAGGACTCTGAAGATGAAGCTGAGGAGGATCAAGCTCTAATGGCCATCGGAGAATCAGAAGATGAACAGGAGGTAAGTATTCTACACCTTAAAGAAAAGATTAAGTTCCTGTCTAAAGAAAAACTGGCTGATCTACTGATGGACTTCATAGATGAGTCTGAAATAATAAACAGTGAGAAGGATGTTCTGTCTAAGGAATGTGTTATCCTAGAAGAAAAATGTAAAAGGTTAGAGTCTAGGGCTGATGAGAGTGACAACATAAATACTGAGTTGAAGAACCAGGTTCATCAACTTGAAAATAAGATTCTAGAACTTAGATCTGAAAATATTAAACTGAAATTAGGGACAGGAAAGAAAAGGGCTGATCAATCATTTCTCACCCTAGAAGAAAATCTAGGAAAAATGAAAGATGAACTGTACAAGAAAGATGAATTGATTTAAAAGAAGATTTAGGAAAGGTAAAGCATGAACTAGACAGAACATGCAAATGGAACAAGGCTTCTGATGCACTCTCCTGGCTGCAAGAACATCATAGTAGCAACAAGAGAGGACTTGGATTTGGGACACAAGCTCCAAAATGGGATCCCAAAAACAAGTATCTCACACTTCCTGAGAATAAGATCTGCACACACTGTGGTAATACTGGCCATTACAAAAATGAATGTAATGCAAGAGAAAAGGCCAGTCAAAAGAACAAAGCCTTTGTTCAAGAAAAGCACAAACTGCCTGGTTGGGCAAAGAAAAATTTAATTCATCCTTTTGCCCATAGAAAGGGACCCAAACTAGTTTGGGTTCCTAAGACTAACCCATGATTTCTTTTTGCAGGACCAAGTGAAGGGAAGTAGCCAAATATGGTACATGGATAGTGGCTGCTCAAAACATATGACTGGTAACAAGAACCAGTTCCTTTCACTTGAGAACCTAAAAGGAGGTAATGTCTCCTTTGGAAATAGAAAGAAAGGTGAGATCATTGGTGTTGGAAAGGTAGGAAAGACAGACTCTCATTCCATTGAGAATGTCTATTTGATAGATGGCTTAAAATATAGCCTGATAAGTGTGTCACAACTGTGTGACAGAGGTAACCTTGTGGCTTTCACTTCCACAAAATGTTTTGTGATTAGCCTTACTACTGACAAGATTGTTTTGCAGGGAAGGAGAGTTAACAATATTTACATTGTAGATCTGTCAACTCTCTCTGAAAATGAACTAACTTGCTTGAGTGTGTTAATTAATGATCCCCTCCTTTGGCACAAAAGACATGGCCATGCCAGTCTAAATCAATTGAACAAATTAGTCTCCAAGGACTTAGTGATAGGGTTACCTAATATCAAGTTCAAGGAAGACAAAGTTTGTGAGGCATGTGCAAGGGGGAAGCAGGTAAGGTCATCCTTCAAACCTAAGAAAATGGTAAGTACGTCCAAGACGTTGGAACTGGTTCATATGGATCTTTGTGGTCCAATGAGAACCATGAGCAAAGGTGGTAAACGATATGCAATGGTGCTTGTTGATGATTATTCTAGATTTACCTGGGTATTGTTTCTAACTTCTAAAGATGAAGCATTTGAAATGTTCACTGCTTTTATTAGAAAAACCCCAGAAACAATTAGGAAATCAACTTGCATCCATTAGGTCTGATCATGGAACTAAATTTGAAAATGCAAAGTTTGCTAATTTTTGTGATGAAAATGGAATAGATCATAATTTTTCTGCCCCTAGGACTCCTCAGCAAAATGGGGTAGTTGAAAGGAAGAACAGGACCCTTGAGGATATGGCAAGGACTAGACCTCTTCTAGAGAAAACTCCCTATGAGTTACTTAAAGGGAGAAAACCAAACATATCCCATCTTAGGGCTTTTGGGTGTAAGTGCTATGTGCACAATAATGGCAAAGACTCCCTAGGTAAGTTTGATCCCAGAAGTGATGAGGGATTATTCTTGGGATATTCTTCATATAGCAAAGCATACAAAGTGTTTAATAAAAGAATTCTATGTGTTGAAGAGAGTGTAAATGTTGTGTTTGATGAATCTAACACTCTTTCTGAGAGACAGGAACATGAAGATGAAGCCATTGGACTGGTGAGACAATTGACTGAAGCCACAGCACAAGTCAAAGTGGCATCAAAGGAAGGAGTAGGTGATGGAACAGGTCCTCTTACCCAGGGCAACCTGACAGGGGGAACCAATCTGAAGGAACCTGTACCTGAACCTGTTCCTCTGCTGCATAACTATGAAGGAGAAACTAGCAGGAACCAGATGGTGGGGAAATCTTAATAGTACCTGAGTTCTCACCCCATTGAGAACATCATCAATGATCCAACATCTGGGATCAAGATAAGATTACAACTGAAGAACCTGTGTGCATTTGATGCTTTTCTGTCCCTCATTGAACCTAAAAATGTGAGTGAAGCTCTACAAGATGCAGATTGGGTCCATGCTATGCAAGATGAGCTCAATCAGTTTGAAAGAAGCCAAGTCTGGCACTTAGTTCCAAAACCAAAAGACAGGTCAGTCATTGGGACAAAATGGGTCTTCAGGAACAAAATAGATGAAGATGGAACAGTTACAAGAAATAAGGCAAGGTTGGTGGTTCAAGGCTATAGTCAAGAGGAAGGCATTGATTATGATGAGACTTTCGCTCCAGTGGCTAGACTTGAAGCAATTAGACTCCTCATAGCCTTTGCAGCACATATGGAATTCACTCTTCATCAAATGGATGTCAAAAGTGCCTTCCTAAATGGCTATCTCAAAGAAGAAGTGTTTGTGAGACAACCTCCAGGATTCGAAAGTAAAGAATGTCCTGATCATGTATACAAGCTAGATAAAGCTCTCTATGTCTCAAGCAGGCCCCAAGAGCTTGGTATGAAAGATTGTCAAAATTCCTTCTGGAGCATGGGTACAAAAGAGGTAAAATTGACAGCACTTTGTTCCTAAGGGAAAAAGGTAAAGATCTTCTTGTTGTACAAATATATGTTGATGATATAATATTTGGGGCCACTACAGATAGGTTGAGCAAGGAATTTGCTAAATTAATGGGAAGTGAGTTTGAAATGAGTATGATGGGTGAACTAAATTTCTTCCTAGGCTTACAGATAAAACAAAGCTCAAATGGAACCATGATTCATCAACAGAAATATACAAAGGAACTAATCAAGAAGTTTAAAATGGAGGACTCTAAAGAAAAGATACACCTATTGCAACTGCCACTAAATTAGATGCTGATGAACCTGGTTCATTAGTTGATCAAAAGTTGTATAGGGGTATGATTGGTTCACTCTTGTATCTTACTGCCAGCAGACCTGACATTGTTTTCAGTGTAGGACTTTGTGCTCGTTTTCAAGCTAATCCTAAAGAGTCTCACTTGACTGCTGTCAAGAGGATATTGAGATATCTGAAGGGGACTACTGAATTGTGCCTATGGTACCCTAAAGGTAGTAATTTCGATCTAGTAGGTTATGCTGATGCTGACTATGCAGGTTTCCTAGTGGATAGAAAAAGCACCTCAGGTATGGCTCACTTTCTTGGTTCATGTCTTGTATCATGGGCTACCAAGAAACAAAATTCAGTAGCCCTATCTACTGCTGAAGCTGAGTATGTGGCTGCAGCTTCTTGTTGTGCTCAACTACTGTGGATCAAACAACAATTAGTAGACTTTGGTATAGAAGTGGGATGCATACCAATATTCTGTGATAACACTAGTGCTATAAGTATGACAAAGAACCCTGTTCATCATAAAAGGACCAAGCACATAGATGTTAGACACCACTTCTTAAGAGATAACTATGAGAAAGGGTTAATCTCCATAGAATTTTGTGCTACTGATAAACAAATAGCTGACATCTTCACTAAAGCACTGAGTAGAGAAAACTTTGAAAGGAACAGGTTGGAATTAGGGATGATTAAGATCACCTAAAAGGTCCAGTTCAGAATGCACAATGAAAAAAAAATGATGAAAAAGATGAAAAAAAAAATTTTGGTTTGGAGTTCTTAATTCAATGTAAATATCTAGACTAATTCTTACTCAGTCTCATACTTTAATTAGTATACTCCTGTGACATGTGTTTATATGAATCTTTAATCTCTTACAAAGTTTTTCTATTCTGACATTTGAGGCATGATCAAGAGAAGTTTTACTTGAAGAACCTGGTTCATCAGTATATGCTCATGAGAAAGTTCAGGTATGTTTCTATACTTTGCACAATTAGAAAGATAAAATTACCAATCATGAGCAGAAGTCCTAATTACACCAAACTTTCAGAAATTCTATCCGTTGAGCATTGAACCAGTTTCATTATCCTAGGAGTCTAACTAAAACGGGATTTTTTCCTAAAAACTAGCGTCACTCATTTATCTCTAAAGAGACCGGAACTCTAATTTGATTAGACTTCTTATTGACCTCTGAAAAAGCTGCCGTTACAGGCTTAATCATGATCCCTCTTTAAATACACTCCAAACCCTCTCTCATCACTCATAACCGTCATTTCACTTCTCTAATCCTTCTGATAAACCCTTTTCTTCTCCAAAAATCCCCAAAATATTTCCAGAAATTATCCGCCATGACTAATCCTCAAGACAATCCTGGAACTCCCCCACCTATTTCCTCTAATACCTCATCATCAACACCTCCAGTTGAAAGTCCAAAACCCAGATTTCGCAGGCAAAAGATGTTAGCCAGAAAAACTGTAGCATCCGGCCCTCTCAGAAAAGCCTTGAACGAGAAATTAAAGGCTAGTCAAAGAAAAGAGGCTTCATCTGAAGAATCCCACTCAAGCTCTGAATCTGAAAAGTTCATCTCTGCTAGTGAAGGAGAAGAACCTGGGTCATCTGACAATGACAAGAGTCAAGAAAACCCAAGAGAGGTAAACACCTGTTATGTATTTTCTGATATAGCTGAGAAGGTAGATAATAGGTTTGTGCTTGTGGGTGCTGTGAAAAATGTTGAAGGGGCTGAGACTAGTAGGAGGAGAAAGAAAAAGAAAGGGGAGGTTCTTGCTATATGTGGTGGTGGAGAAGAAGGTGGCTTGAAGTCAGGGGGAAGCGGATCAGGAGAAGCTGCTGAGGGACTTGTTAAGATGAGTGAGCAACAAGAAGAACTTGGTTCTTCTATGGAGGAGACTTTAGCAGATATTCTAAAGAAAGTAGGGGCCAGTTATGACCCAAAGAAGCGCAAGGCGTCTTCACAAAAGACCCCAGTTGCTGACAAACCATCAAAGAAAAGCAAAGTAACATCTCCCAAGACTGCTGCTACTTCTGTACCTAGGGGAAGAACTACAAGGAGTAAAGTAAGGCAAAGTGAAGCAGAACTACAGGAAGCATTAGAGAAGAGTAAGAAAAAGAAGAAGGAAAAAGGAAAGGAAAAGGTAGTAGAAAGTTCTGAGGCTGCTGTAGAAGAGGAGGAGGAGATGGACCTGGTCCATCAAGAGAGAGGCACAACTGAAGAAGTGGTTCCCACTGTCAAACCAAAAAGAACCAAGACTCCTGCAAAGAAGTCTTCAAAGTCTGTGCCTGCTGAACCTTCTTTGGCTGAAAGAACAAGGTCTGCTGTAAAGGGAAAACAAGTGAAAATTACTGAGGAAGAAGATGAGGAGTGGAGTGGAGAAGAAGAAAAAGAGGACTCTGAACAAGAGCAAGATCGCTTTGTTATTTTTAGCAGGAGGAAGATATTGAAGGGAAGGCTGCTGAAAGACCTGGAGGAGCCAGGCATGGTTAGGCTGGTAGATGCTTTAGCTGCACAGGGCTGGAAGGACATGGTCCTTCAGATGGATGGGAGACTAGCCAGAAGAGAGTTGATTGAATTTATGGCGAATGGCTCTGTGGAAAATGGGCGAGTAACCAGTATAGTGAAAGGTGTGAAGTTGGAGTTTGATGCACCAGAGCTGGGCAGGATTCTAGACATCCCAAGTGAGGGCTATGATGATTACACTAGGCAAAGGTGGCCTTGTCTAGATGATCTGCCCGCAGCACTCCAAATTACCAGGAACTTCTGTGACACAAAGGATGCTGAAGAGGTGCCTGAAGCACGATTTGTTCAAAAGAGTGAAATGAAGCCAGAGCATAAAGTGCTCTTTGAGTTTGTGAACAAATGTCTGTTGCCTAGACAAGAGAGGAGGCACACTGCAAATTATATGGACCTGGTTCTCATGGAGTGTCTTGTGAGGGGTAAACAAATCAATTGGCCTGCCTTCATAGTCAAATTGCTGGACAGAGTCATAAATGGTTCAAAGGCTCATGCTACTCCTTATGGATTCATTTTGACAACTGTACTGGACAGGCTGAACGTCCCTTTAAAGAAGTGGGAAAATGCCTCCAGTAAGGAGCACTTTGGAATCAAGACTCTCCAGTCCTGTGATTATCTGCTAAGTGTTGCCCCTGTTGAACCTGGTTCATAAAAACTCCAGTGAATACCAAAGTTAGAGCGTTGATGCAAGAATGTGGGACCAAAGATGCTGAGATTGCTAGGCTTCAGGCTCGAGTAGCTGAATTGGAAGAAGAAAGGAATGGGCTGAAGACAGAACTTGCAAAAGAAAAGGAAAAGAGTGAAGGGATGCTACAAACAATGCTCAACCTACTCCAATCCCAACCCTCCAGTTCTTCTAAGCCTTAGCCATCTTTGTCCTAGTTCCGAACCATTTCAGTTACCCCCAGTGACCCAGATTAGGGATTTTTCTTGTTTTTGCTCATGGTTGGTAGTTTTTGTTCTTTCTTTTTGTGGACTTTACTGTAGAAGCAATGCCTTATCAATGACAATTTGCATTTCTCTTGTTTTGTGATGATTCTGCTCTTAATAGTTATTTTTTTGTCAAGTCGATTTGTGATTATCTAAAGCATGCTTTCACTTGCAGTTGCCCCAGTGGCCATGAGTAATGATTAATATTCCGAGATTCACAAATTTATGCAACTTTTCGATGATGCCAAAAGGGGGAAGATATTGTGCGTTAAAAGAAATTGTGTCTATTTTCTGAACAGTGATGTTTATGACCTAATTAAATCTGGCCCTTAATGATCAGTAAAAATTTTTGAGTGATGATATTTTAGCTGAGTTCCACAGGTTCTATAATCAGTAAAAGCATAGAGTTTGTCATCATCAAAAAGGGGGAATTTGTTGGCCCAAGATCAGTTAAAGTTTTGAAGAATGACAAACGAACTCAGTAAAGGACCAGGTTCATCTAAGGAGACATAGTTGTTATGGCCCATACACATGAGATACACGTGAAGAAGATAAGTCCTTGAGATCAAGCAGCAATATCTTGATGAATATCTTCTGAACTGATCGAAAAGATTGCATATAGGGTAAGGAGTTGAAGTCTCCTTATGAAAAGAGAATTACATCCGGATCAAGAATATGGATTAGGAGTTAGAGTTGTTATTGGACTTCCACAATTCGAGTTCTTATCAAACTCTGATTACTAACTCTATAAATATAACGATTGTTCTCTTTTACAGGTAAATGCACATAAGCAGAAGTTAAGCATATTTGAGAGCAAAAAGATCAAGTCTGATTTGCAAGCAACATATGCGAGATACAAGTGTGCACGTCTGAAGCTACATGAACTAAGATAGAAGAACCAGTTTCATCATTGTGTTTATTCTAAGTCTAGTTCAATTGTAGTAGGTTTTCATATTGTACCTTTTAGCTTTATCTAGAAGCAATTGTAATAGGTATAATGAGTATTCAAGTTAGAGTTAACTTGAAAGTGTCGCAACAGTTGAGGCTGTGTGCTACACTGGGATTAGAGTTAATCCTTAGGTTTACAAAGTGTTTTGTAAATGCAGTTTTTGGCTCAGTGATTTTAGTGGAATTTGGGAAAATCCTACTGAGTAGTAGGTCGTGGTTTTTTCACCTTTTGAGCCAGGTGTTTTCCACGAAAAAATCTCTGTGCACTTTACTTTCAGTATTTATTATTCCGCAAACTGCTGTAGTTAGAACACTTAGAAGAACCAGGTTCTTCTAACGCGAAAATTAGGTACCACACAAATCACCCCCCCCCCCCTCTTGTGTGGTATTGACATCTAAAACATCATAAAGAAACATAAAGTCACAAATAGCATGAAATGGTAAAAGCTTAAAGATGTCCCCAGCAGAGTCGCCGTGCTGTTGATGCCCCCTTTTTCTCGTGAAATCGGGTTTATGACATTTGGGCGGACAACTCATTTCCTTTTGGGAATTGGGTTTGCAATTGAAGAATCGCCACCTAATGATTTAGTGCATTAGGACACTAAGAAGAAATTTAATTTAGAAAAACCAGAGATTGGGTAAGGGCTTGAAATTATCTCGAGGGGAAGGGTTAGGCACCCCTTAAGATCCACTAGTGTGGTTCCCGACCATGCTATAATTGTGACTTTAAGTGCAAATGACAAGTAAACAAGCAAGAATCACAAATACAGGATAGTTTTCACGTAATGGTTGCAAGCAATTAAAATAAAAGAAGTTAATGAGGTTGAAGTTTGGGAAGAGAATAGTTTTGAAATTCTGAAAATAAACAAGTAAAGGGGAAGGGATTTGCACATAATTTCTGCGAACAATTAAAGTAAAGAAGCGAAAGTTTGGGAAGAAAGCAGTTTTAAAAGTTTTGAAAATAACCAAGTAAAAAGGAAGGGGGTCCTAAGTTTATAAATAATATGGATCACATCAATGCAATACCCGGTAATCACTCCTCAGAAGAGGGGCTACACGTGGTATTAGTGCACCGATCATCATATCCATATCTACCCTTCCCCACGCCGTTAAGGTATTAAAGCGCGGAATAGTCTCCTTACTTATTGCATGCTATTACCCGTCCCAATCCTATCAGTCCCGGAGGCATTTGGGACTACTAGTCCTAAAGGGGAGGGAGATTTGGGCTTTTCAGAGTTTAAAAGGATAAAATTCTAAGGCGACAAACAAAACATGTAGAGCATATATGGGGAAACACATAACAATTAAAGGCTCAAACAGGCCTCCTAAAGAAACAAAGAGAAACATATAGTTTAGCATGTCTTGCACGTATTAGTTATGGTCTTAATTAAACTTAAAGGAAGTGGGAGGCAGACTGATTTATTACATGTTTTAGATAAGAAACCTGAATCAGACTTGCCTGCTGGTTGGAATTTAACAAAGTCTGATTCTTATTAACTAATTTACCTTATGGCTTGCCTAGGCGAAACCTATAGGCATGATATCTAACAATACGGGAGTGTACTAGTTTTAAAAGAAGAATACTTGTTGATTATACAAAGCATAAGCTCTGTAGATATTAAGCCATACTATTTGCTGATTTTAAGGCTTAGGCAAAATAGGCGATTCAGATTTTTAGTTGATAGCTCCTATAGGCATTCTTTCTAGGTGCTAAATCATTTAAAACGTTTATAGTCGAAATAAAAGTAAGAAGTCCTATAGGCATGGTGTCTAGAATGTTGTTTGTTATTTAAACCTATAAATACGTTTGTCTAGTGATAGATGCATGTGCAGAATTCAGGCAGTCCTATAGCCATGTTATCTATGTGGTATGCAGAAATATGGAAACCTACAGACATGGTTTCTATATGTAATGCAGGAAGCTATAGACATGGTTTCTATATGAGAATGTAGAACCTATAACAGGATTTCTATATGAAATGCAGAACCTATAAACATATTTTCTAGATAATACAAAAGTGCAGAAACTTATAAGCATGGTTTCTATATGAAAATGCAGAACTTATGAACATGGTTTCTATATGAAATATAAACATGATTTCTACATGAAATATGTAACCTATAAACATGATTTCTATATGAAACATGCAGAACTGAAAACAGGACATGATTGCTAAAACGTATTAAATTCCTATGAACATGATATCTACCCCTTTCATGCATGATGTACCCTCCCCTTTTCACTAAAAACCCCAATAGTTATTACAAGATTATTACAAACCAGAATTGAATAAGAAAAAAGAAGTAAAATTACATCAGAAAAACTAAAAATTTACAACCAAGGAGAGCCTGAATCAGTCTTATGTCTAAGGCATGAAGTAAACCAACTCCAAGGATCGAATTCCCAAAGCCTTTCTCATTTTTTGGGTGTGTCAAAGTTCCCAAGAGCCTCATGAACTCCGGGCAGTGCTTACACCCAAATTCATTACAGAATTGAATTATAGTGCAATGTGGAAGGGCCAGCCCTCAAATGTCCAAGTTCGGAGGGAACTCAAGGTCCCCAGAGCAAGGCTCATAGGAGGGGGGCAGAACTTAGAAACTAGGAGAGAGTGTGAGTGAAATAGAGGGGATTCTGGGGAAAGCCCAGACAGGCTGGTGGTCATACCCACCAATTAGAAGTGCTGGCACACCCCAACCAGCCTGTTAGCCACATTGTTTGGGAGTTAGGATCCTTTAAAGGATCAAGCACAGACATGAACAACAATTTGGATGCTGCCATGCCTGAACCTTAACTCAAACACATAGAGGGGAATAGGGGTATGGGGATTCACAGCAGAAAACAGATGTGAAGAGAACAACATACAGATTTATCACTAAGCATAGACAGCAAAGTAGACAGGATGATAGAAGCTGTGAAATAAACACATTGGGATGAGGCTGAAACTTAAATTAGAACATACCACTTTCAGGGAAACAAGAAAGTAAAAGCAGTAGTCATGTAAAGCCAAATTGCAAGCAAATAGTCAGAATATCTCAGAAGAGAGTAGAGTGTTGAGTGAAGTGTAAGAGTATTGAAAGTAAGTAATGTGTGTTAGAGTATTGAACTCAAGGTGTCTTAAAGTGCTGAAAGGTCGTGCCCTTTATAGTGCAGAAAGCAAGTAAGAAAAAGTTAAGAAAATAGTTTTTAAATCAATTACATAAGGTCTCCCTTTAATTAAGGGATTCTGATTTCAAACGGGCAGAATAAATAAGGAAAGAATTTGATCAAAATATTTTCCAAAGTAGTACAAGAAGGGCAAATACATAGAGATTTATTTAAGGAAAAGGTTTGATAGCACACGGTTTGTGCAAAATAAGGAAAGACAATCAATCAACAGCCAGTAAAAATCCAAATTTGAGTTTCGGTATGAATGAATCTAACCAGAAAAGGTGAAGAAAGGTTTAATTAAAGAAAATCAGTAACAATCAGTCGAACCTTATTAAAAGGAATTTTGAATCAATCACAAATTGGCAAAACCTTTTTTGAAGGAAGAATTCCTCATATATAAAGCATACAGACATGTCAGACAAGAAAGAACTGTCATGCTAATTAGAAAGAATCTAGTATAGAAAAGTTCAGAGTCACAAATAAAGAGGCTCAAATTCAGTATATAGACTCAGACTTGGTTTGAGAGAATCCAGGGCTCCATAATAGAACCCTAGTCCACACACAAGATCAAACTCGCCAAAAACCCCATATCCTAGGGTTTTCAACTCGAATCAGATGTAGAGACGAGAAGACAAATAACTGAAACAGGCTCAGAGGTCTCTTTCAGAGACTCATGAGAAAACAAACAGGTAAATAGCAGGTTCGAAACAAACATAGTGAAAAAGCTTATTTGAAGCATAAAGAACATCTTTTAAGAAAAGCTTGGAACTTAAACAAGTTCAGAAGACAAAGAGGTAGTATAAAATTAAGGAAATAGTAGATGAAACATGTTTAGAAAGAACTCAAACAAAGTCGAGAAGAAGGCAAATAAAGAACTAAGAGCTTAGTAGAAAATACGGTAAAGGAACACAGGGGTAAACGAACACATAAGATAAACGTGTGAAAGCATGATATAGAAACCAGTAAAAGAAAGAACGGAGCACAATAGAAGAATATGCATAATAAGGCAAACATAAGAACATAGGAGAAGGACATGCGAGGTAGAAAAGAGAAGATAAAAACATAGCATAGACAGATTCACACAAAGAAAAGAAGAAGTGGAGTCGGAAAATATTTTAAAACTTTTTCAGAAGCCCTAAATCGAAGAGAAACAAACTTTGAAAGAAAAGATTTGGGAAAATGTTTTAAAATTCCAGTAGAACACAGATATAGCATAGATCTAAGAAAACAACCACAGAACCTCGAATAGCATGGGGTTTCAGAGAAACCCTAGAATGAGAAAGGCTTGGAAGAAAGTCCCATCTTGAGTCAGAGAGGTCAGAAATAGGCTCCTGATGCTTAGATACGCCGGAGCGAGGCCGGAGAGGCCTCAAAGCCATGGATCTGAGAAGATTTGAAAGAACACCATCGAGGTCAGACCTCGAAACTTCGAACACCCAGGGTTTAAAGGTGGAGGGGGGTGAGTACAGGCCATTCATGGCCTGAGAAGCCATGGGTTCCGGTGAAAGTGCGGTTGAAAAGGGCAGAAGATGACTAGGGTTTCAAGAACATTCGAGAGAGTTTGAGAGACAAAGGGGTTTCAGGGCGGCGTCTCTGAGTGAAAATGAGTAGGGTTATGGGGTTTGGTGGAATTAAAAAGGTAAGGGCTAATCGTGGCCGTTGATCAAAACGATCAACGGCCTGGATTAAAAAAAAAGGTCAGGCGGGTTAATTGGTTGGGTCGGGGGGCCGGGTTACAGTTGAGATTGGGCCGGTCTAATTGGGAGTTTAGGATTGGGTCAATTGGAGGGGTCAATTTGGCTATAAATGAAATAAATTGGGGCTACATATTAAATAGCCAGTTTTTCCCCTTTTTATTTTATAAAAATAGTAAAAATGATTTTGAAAGCAAATTAAACGTACTGGATCAGCTAATAACATATACATATTAATTTAAAAATATTTGAACCAATTTCATAATTATAAAATGTTATTAATTTTCAAAATAGGCTAAAATTACAATTATATGCAGTTTGACTTCTAAAATACTAAATAAATTGTAAAATATGTATAAAAATTACCTTAGCTATATTTTGACGTAAATGTGGGAATAAAATAAATTATTCACTGAAAATGCTTAAATTTGGGAATAATTATTGATTTTTGGTGCTGCTAAAATGGACAATAACTTGATTTAAAAATCTGGAAAAAATACTAAAATACTTGGGCATACTTATATATGCATATATATAGTATTTTGAAAGTATTTTGCATATAAAAAATATACAGGGAAAAATTGGGTATCAACACCTAGCACACTACAATCTGTCCTTAATAATGAAAAAAATTCTAACAATAAAAATCAAGTTGCTAAACAAAATGATGAGGGGGAAAGCAGTTTAGCCAAACCAGTGAAGCAGCTCAAGGTTTTCGAAAAATTGGAAATCAATAAAGAAAATCAAAATACTAGTATTTCGCATGAGGAACAAGCTGTTGTCCACGTGACAAGTGTCACAGACATGGCACAAAATCAAGTCATAATTAGTAAAGAAAATCATTTGCTTAATTCTATGGAAATGGATATCACCAATTACACAACCAATCGGGCAACCAAATAAGCAATCAAGCACCCTACTAATATTAATACCCTAACTAATAACAATAATAACGCTCCCTTCATGCATGCATGTCCCAACCCCCACGACCAATCCTACCTAAAACACTTGGAACACAAAAGTAGACAAGTAGCGGAGGATATATCTATGCAAGATCTTGATATATACCACACGCAACAACCTGCCCAAGCTATGCAAATAGAACCAATTATTAGTGGCACCCCCCATCACCTTACTACCACTCCTCCTATAAACACACTAGTCCACCAATATGGCCAGAATTCCACTAACACTAAGGAGGAGATATCGTCCACTTCAACTAATTCATCTCTCTCGCAATTCAAACATAAACAACCTTCCAAATCCCCCACCTCAACTCCACCCAAATTCGGTGATTTATGCCCAGCCACCAAGCCCACCCAATCACATACCACAATCGTGGGTGGAACTAGGGCTACAGGGTCATGCAGTAACCTTCAACATGGAGATCAATGGGCAGGAATCCATACTCATCATCCAGAACACGCATTTCCTTGCCCAGCTGATCTCAGAGGGGATGAGTTTAGCCATGAAAAATTATGTAAACCAAATGTGGATGAACAATATTCTTAAACCACTAGCCCCATCAATGAATCCAAACTTAGTGAACAACATGCAACAAATGTGGAACATTCCACACCACCCAAACCAGCAAATCCTCCAAAATCCACCACTGAATCTTCCATTTTTTGCTCCGGAGGATCTCATGATCTTGAACCCAGTGTTCACACAATGGAATGCCCAGGCAATGCCCAATCAACAACACGACCCACAACCAGATCCAATGGACGAGCAAGCACCACCACCAAACATGCCAAACCAAGAAGGGATACAGGAGGAAGGGAGAGGAGATAGGAAAACTTGCCACACGTTGGGGACGCCGAGCAGTGGTCTTTTACGAAGCCTAAGTGAAGGTAAAACTACGTAATATTCGAGGAGATGCTCGAAAGAAAATCTATCTTCAGTTGCCCAGTGACACTATACAAATGCTCACTGGACATTCGACCACCACAAGACCCAACTATGGGGAAGAATGTAGTGATCTTAGTCCCTTCCCTAAGGATGATTCCAAACAACAACCCCCCCCCCCCCCAATTACAAACCCATGCATCAGCCTAACAATATTATAGTTTGGAACGTTAGAGGTGCAAATAATGCAAACTTCACTAGGAATTTCAGAGAAATAATGGACACCCACAGACCTTGTTTGGTTGCACTATTGGAAACAAAAATGGAGAGCGACCTATCTATCCTTGAGGCTTTTAGCTTTACATAGATGATTGAGGTTCCATCAGTAGGGCAGAATGGAGGCTTTGTAATTCTGTGGAACAATGAGGTGGTAACAGTCAACAACTTCACTAGAAATGGGCAAGCCATACATGCAATGATCGAGGTAAAACCTAAAAACTTGTCCTGGTTATTTACTGCAATTTATGCTAGTAATGATGTTCATTATAGGTGTATGTTATGGGATAATCTACGAAGTATCTATGATCAGTACAAAGGCCCATGGTTAGTGGGAGGGGACTTCAACGAAGTTACTAATACTAATGATAAGTTTGGGGGTAGGAATATAAACCAAAAAAGAGCAAGATCCTTAATAAATTGCCTAAACTATTGTAACCTAGTGGATTTTGGCTTCAAGGGGTGTAAGTATACCTGGTCAAACCACCGTAAGAGAAGAAAGGGTCTGATAATGGAGAGGCTAGATAGGATTTACTCAAATGATGAATGGTTACAGGCTTATGTCAACGTAACCATAACTCATCTCCCAAAAATTCATTCAGATCATAAACCTGTTCTTATTAACCTTAATAATAGAATTAACTTCAATAAGGACAGACCATTTCGAATAGAAACTTTTTGGTGTACTCATCTAGATTTCAGCCGGCTTGTTTCAACTAGCTGGGAAAATAAAGACTTAATGGGGGGGACTGAAATTTTCCAAAAAAATGTGTTAGAGTGGAAAAATATGACCTTTGGAAATATTTTTGCAAGAAAGAGAAAACTCCTAAAAAGAATTGATGGGATTCAAAGTTCTATCAACTACCAAACGAGTTTATTCCTTCAGGACCTTGAAACTAGCCTAATTGAGGAGTACAACACAATTCTCAAATTGGAAGAAGACTACTGGAAAATTAGGTCTAGAGTTAATTGGTTAAACGAAGGGGATGCTAATACTACGGTTTTTCATATAAAAGCTACAAATAGGAGGAGAAGAAACAATGTTGTGTTCTTCAAAAATGACCAAGGAAATTGGATTGAAGACCAATCTTCCATTATGAATCATGTCACTGAGTACTTCTCTAAAATCTTCACAACATCTCACGATAGGACCGACTATAAGATTATTAAAAATGATATTGCAAATTTTACCTCATGTGACCTCTCAATACTAGATAGGCCCTTAACAAATCAAGAAATTAGAAAAGCTGTTTTTTCTTTCGAACTATACAAGGCTCCAGACCCTGATGGACTACATCCATTTTTTTCCAAAGATTTTGGCACATATTAGGTAACAAGGTAATAAATCTATACCAAAATATTTTTAACACCTCAATAATGCCCCAGGAGGTGAACAAGACCTATATTTGCCTAATTCCAAAAATTAATAATGCTAACACACTAAGAAATTTTAGACCAATAAGCTTTTCAACATGATATATAAGGTAATCACTAAAGTGATCGCCAACAAAATCAAGCCTTTTCTTAACCAATTGATCAATATAGAACAGGCTAGTTTTATTAAAGGGATGAGAGCTAGTGACAATGCAATCATAATCCAAGAAGTTCTAAAGAATTTTAATCAAACAAAAGGAAAAAAAATTTTTGTCCTAAAGCTTGATTTAGAAAAAGCGTTCGATAAATTGGAATGGTCTTATATCTATTGAACACTTAGTTTTTTTTAAATTTCCTAGGAAGATTAGTAACCTTATCCTAAGCTGTGTTACTACAAGTACAATTTCAATCCTTATTAATGGTAACAAAACTGAGGAATTCATTCCAACAAGGGGGATTAGACAAGGAGACCCCATGTCACCTTACATATTCATACTTTGTATGGATATGCTTTCTAAAAATATTAACCACGAAGTAGATATTAGGAATTGGGTGCCTATTAAAATCAATCATAGGACACCACCCCTATCTCATTTATTTTTTGCAGACGATTTAACTCTTATGGGTGAAGCTAAGCAGAAAACCTTTAAGGCTATTAACAAATGCATGGAGTACTTTAGCAATTTATCCGGTCTATCCATCAATAAAGTCAAATCTAAAATGGTCATGTCTAAAAGTTGTAAAAAACACAAAAGGGACACGGCTACTAACATGCTTGGGATTACTATCAGTAATAGTTTTGGTAATTACCTAAGGTTTCCGATGTTAAACAAACTCCTAGGCATAAGGACTGCCAGCCTTTACATGATAAAATGCGTGCTAGATTAAATAATTGGAATGCTAAGTGGCTTAGTATGTGATCGCGGCCGTCTCAACACTACACAATGGTAGGAAGAGTGGGTAGCAATAACTAATACCCGAATAGTGGATCGGGGTCGAATTTCCACAGGGAGCTTGGAATGGAGTTGTATTGCCTGCTTAGTTTAGAATTGCATTTGTACTTCTAATTGCACTCCTAACATTTTTGGGGGTTTTTATATTTAAAACTACTTTTGTAATCTAAGGATTAAAGCTAAATTATGCTAAGGAAATATTGCTAAGTTGTGCTTAATATAGGAAAAAGGCACTAGGGTTGTGACACTACCTAGGTGGCTAGCTAACGGGTAGAAGCTACTAAGGGGAGATTGATAAATTCGGGTTTAGTGCTATAGCCGTTACACAATTGCACTCATTCTCACACCTCTCGGTAGAGAGAACGATTTTGCCCAATTAACTCTCTCGAGACCAATTAGGTAGGCCAATTAGACCGGGCAACTAGGGCTCAAGTAGGGTAGTTACTCTTTCGAGGTTTAACCCGTTAATTGGGACTACCATTCTCATGGGTCCATCCCAATTCCTTGTTGGGTTAACTTTTAGGGTCATATGACTCTCTCTCTCTCAAGAAGAGTTAAACCCACTAAGCTTGAATTCATATTTGCAACCACAAATTCTAAATTGAAACATAAAATCAACCCAAATAACAAATACCCAATCTCAATCTCACCCTAGAATGCAACACCCATTAACTACCCACACTAGGGTTGAGCCACAACCCTAGCTAATGGGTTTAGCTAGACATAATTAAATAAGAAACAGTAGAAATAGATGATGAAATGAACATAATAATTGATTACTACTTAAAATCTATGATATTCAAGAGTAAAATTGCCAAAATAGGCTACAAAATACTTCTCACGAGCGCAGCTCTCGTTCAGCAGCTACAACATAACATAAAAATGTCAAAAAGATCTATTTATACCGAGCTAGAAAATCTGGACAAAAATGCCCCTGCGGGGTAGGCGCGGACCGCGCAAAAAGGGAGCGCGACCGCGTTGGCTCTTGGACTCTTGAACTGTGTTCTCTGAAGTTGGGACCGCGGACCGCGCAGAAATGGAGCGCGGCCGCGTTTCAGGAAAGGCGCGGACCACGTAAAAATGGAGCGCAGCTGCGTGGCAGTACTTTGGCAAAAACACCATCTCTTTGAATCTCATCTACGCGGACCGCGTAAAAAGGAGTGCGGACCACGCAGATTGCCCTTGAATGACCCAGTCTCTGAATCTCCTAGCGCGGCCGCGTGGCAAAACAGTGCGGTCCGCGCTAGGTCTTCTTGTTCCCCACTTCAATTGGTCTTTGACACTTGGCAGGTTTCACTCCGTTTTGAGCCGATCTTTGACAGTTGTCATCTTGTCTCTCAAACCTGCAATCAAGTGCAACTTGTAAGGATTTTGGGATTATTTTATGGCAATTCATCACAAAGCAATAGCAAGTAGGGGTATAATCATGCTAAAATCCTAACTTATCAACTCCCCCAAACTTAAACCTTTGCTTGTCCTCAAGCAAACAAAATAAGACCTACCCCAAAAGAGCAATCCAAGAATTTCCAGCTATCCTAAAGTACCTCAACAAGCATCAATTGGGACTAACAATTGCCCTCAATACGAATGCATCATTAACACATTTTAGGCTTTTGAAAACTATGGATCAAGTGTGCCACAAGAGCATCAAGGGTTGACACATTTCATCAAAGAGCTTTTCTCAAATACCTTGGTCATTGTGGAACCCAAACTCAAACATCCTCAACTCTCCCTAAGCGAACCTCACCTTTTAGAGTAGTGACATACAAACCGAGGTTGATGGGATTTTCACTCAATTCTCTCAAAAAGAAGGTCACAAATCCGGCTCTAGGTACCATATGCTTGCCCCTTATGTAAGTATCCACTAATGTAGGTTCCGTTCAACTCAAGATCATATAGGGCTTTTGTGGAGTCATTGTAAAGGCTTTTGGGCAAGGATAGGACATGTTTTTGTTCAAGTGGGTTCAATCTTCCCTTAAGCACTTCTTTTGATTCATTTTGGCACACTTTTCTTGACTCATTTGAGTATTTACTTCTTTTTCAAGGGGTTAGAGAGACACACTGTCACTCTTTCTTATGCAATTCAACACATTTCTCCTTTTTCTTCTTTTTTTCCACTCCCTTTTTCACCTTTGTTTTCTTTGAATCCCCTTTTTGACCTTATTCACTTTGGTCTTTCTTTTTGTCTTGTCTTTTCTTCCTTTTTCATTGCCTTTCTTTTCTTTTGCTTTTGTACCTTTTACCACATTGTTTCCTTTCTTGCCTCTCCCCCCAAACTTAGACATTTGTCATTTACTCAAGGGAAGATGTGGGTGCCAAGAGAGGGTCTCATTAAAAACGGGTATAGGCTTGTAGCTTTGGTTCTTGAAAGAAGGAAGTTTAAGGCTCAAAAGGGTTAACTAGGGAATCATTTCATTGGTAGGCTATGGAGTTGTTCAACTTAGCATTTGGATCAAGGAGAGCCTATAATCACTTCTCAAGTCAAATTTCACCTAGGATTTCGCCTCAACAAACATTCGGGGCAAGTTCTAGACCATCGGCTCGGGATTTGGACTCACAATTCTAATTCTCACCACACACCCTCAAGGATTGCTAAAGACATCGAGTCGAGGGCCCACAACGACCTTAGTTACGATTCAAGCGCACAATGGTTCAACAAGACCACATGATGATTGTTTGGTAAACACAAGAGTCTCAAGGCCACGACTTTCACCATCCTAAGCACAACATTATGTCTTTGACCATGGGATCAAAGGCAAATGTGTTAGGCCCAAGTGAAGCTTTGCCTGAGGTACCCTTAACTACGCAAAATCAAAAGAAAAAAAAATCAAAAACGGACTCAAACCCTTAAGAAGGTTGTCACGCCATCCATCATTGGGAAGAGCCACCCGGTTCGCACAATACTCTACCCTTGGAAAGAACCGTGACATTAAGAAAACCAAGGGCTTATTGACAACGCCAAAACCAAAACAAAAGGCTACGAGCCTAAATGCCAAGCTAAAAACGAAAAATTTTAACGAAAATAGAAAAACCGAATGAAGATGTACAATGGGGAGTAGAATATACAACGGGGATGAATATATACATAAAGTAGAGAAGTAGCCAAAATTAGCAGTTATATACAGGCCAACTATCAAATCTAAAACATAAACTAAAAGTCAAATATATACAATCATCCAAATGTATCAAAAATCAAAACAGTAGGGCGCACCCCCACGAATAAGAGTTGGCATTGTCCCCAATGCCAACTACAAAAATAAGCATAAAAATAGAGAAAGGATATAGAATGGCTCCTCAAGCCTGATCCGTCTGCATGGGCTGATCAGTGGTCCCCTGGTCCTTTGTACTGGCAGGAACCTTAGACTGGTCCTTTGGCCTGCTGCTGCTTTGCTGCTGGGACAGGGGCCGAGTCATGGACCGACTGAACATCTGGTGGAGCAGTGGAGGTACCCTCCTAAACCTGTGCCACCTCTATCACTACACCCTCAGTGCTAGGAAGCTTCCTCTTCTTCCTTGGGTGCCTAGGCTCCTCCTCCGGCTGTGGCTGTGCTGCTGCTGGATCTAGAGCTGGATCCCCCAATAGCAAGTCTAATGGCATCTGGTCTGCCAAAAGCTTGTCCACATCTGCTCGCAGCTTCTTTACCGACTCCCGAGACGCTCTCGACTTTCTCATTTTCTTATGTTCCTTTGCAAGCTCCTTCAAGTCCTTGCCATGTGAGGCTACCGCCGTAGTCAAGGTGGCCTGGGTCTCCAAAATCTTCTCCTGGTTGGCCAGGAGCTTCTTCAATGTCTCCTCAATGGAAGGAGGAATCTGAGCCATGGCTGGTGCTGAATGTGCCTCAACTGTAGTAGACAAAGTGGACAACTTGGATGTCGCTGCTGACATCCAGTTGTTTAGACTGGCTAAAGACTAACTGAGCTGGTGGGCAGTGAACCGATGAGTCTTTGAAACAGGAACTGCCGAGTCAGTTGAAGTAGAAGGACCTGGGGGTAAGGGCTCACTGGTGGAAGTGGTCGGGATGGAGGATGGTCCAATAGAAGGCTCTACCGCAACTGGCTCCTCAGACTGGCCAGTTGAGGCAGAGGTGGGTGGCTGGTACTTTTTGGATTTTAGGTTGTCTGAACCCAATTGGCTATACCAAGAATAGGGGGCCACCGGCTTTGTCTTGACATCAAATCGCTTTTTCTTCACCTCCAAATCCCTAAAGTACATGGACAGAGTGTTCGGGAAGGGGTAGTTTGTGTTGGTCTCCTGTCCGACTGTAGAGATCACCCTCGAGATGATGTTGCCCACATTAAGAGGAAGCCCGGCCATGACAGATGCCACAAGAACAGCCCGGGCAAGAGGAACTGAGTGATCATGTGTGGAGGGATCAAGTCTACTACAAACGAATGTCAACCAACCCTTTGCTTCAAAATTGAATGTGTTCCGTAGAATCTTCTTCCCCGCCTTCAACCATTTTGGAACAGTGCCCGGGGCTGCCAAGTACTCGGCCAACCAGGGACGCACCTCCTCACCCATTGCTAACTTCGCTAAGTATTCTGTTTCATCCTCCTCTTTGAACCCCAAATATTCATTCAAGGACTTCCCATCAAAAACCACTATTTTATCCCGCAGCTTCGTCGCCTTTGTGTCCTTAACCACATGAGAAACATTTAAATAGAACTCTTTTACCATATGCTCATTGGCATCAATACACCTCTCCTTGAAGAAGCCCCAGCCATCTCTATTATGGAATTGCTCTTGCACCTTTGGGTTGAGAGGTAGAAGATCACTGTCAATGAATTGTTTCTCCGGGATCAATTTCCTCACGGGCCACCACTCTCTAAATTTGTGGAAGATCACTGTCAATGAATTGCCCCCCCGGTGAAGCTCTCTGAATCCCCCCAACGCGGTCCGCACTGATATGGACCGCGGCCGTGTTGGACCAGCGCAGACCGCGCAAAAATGTGACGCGGCCGCGCTGGTTAAAGTAGGCACCACAGAAGAAACTACGCGGACCGCGCAAAAATGATGCGTGGCCGTGCTGGGCCATTTAAATGAACTGAACTAGGGTTTAGCATTTTGGTCCATTTTTACTCAATTTTTCATATTGAAGTTCATGCCCAATGTTCAAGATAAACACAAAAAAAAAAGCTAAGCTAATCATTAAACCTAAGAAAAATGAGAAGAAAATAAGAAGTTATACTACTGGGAAGCAATCACAATAATTAAAAATTAAAACTATGAATGAAATTAGCAAGGAATGTTACCAGGTGTTATGAAGATTCAACTATTTTTAGCAAAGGTCTCAGTGAATAGTGAAAATTTAAGCCCAGGAAGTCAAAGTGCATAAAGGGTAAAATGAGGCTTAGGGTCTCTGTTTATAGAAAAACTGTGGGACCCATCACCTACCTACCAGCGCGGCCGTGCAAAAATGGACGCGGACCGCGCTGGAGTTCATTCCTTCACATTGAGATGAGCTTCCCACGCGGACCGCACTGTTTTGTTACGCGGCCGCGTGGGAAACTTTAGAGAGCATGACATTTGGGCCTTCCCAGCGCGGACCGCACAAAAGTGCTCCGCGGCCGCGCTGGAAACTTCAGAGACTCAACACCCCATTGGACCAGCCTACGCGGACCGCACTGTTTTGTAGCGCGGCCGCGTTGGCAAACTTCAGAGACCTAACATTTTTGTTCTGCACTAGTTCAACATTATCCCTGCAACATCTCACAAACCATTAGCTCAAAAATCTTAGTCTATAAAGAAAATCAACGAAATAGAAAAAGACATGGGTTGCCTCCCAAGAAGCGCCTGATTTAACGTCGTGGCACGACGCATGTTACCATCTCATCATTTCAAATGAAGGAGTGCCACCACGTGGCTGTCATCAATCTTCCCCAAGTAATGCTTCACGCGATTCCCATTAACCCGGAATACCTCACCATTTTTGTTTTTGATATCAAGAGCACCAAAAGGAGTCACAAATACCACTTCAAAAGGGCCACTGCACTTAGACTTGAGTTTGCCCGGAAATAACCTCAACCGGGAGTTGAAAAGAAGAACCATATCACCAACCTTGAATTCCTTTCCCCGAGCATATTTGTCATGAAGGTACTTCATCTTGTCCTTGTACAAAGACGAGCTGGAGTAGGCATGAAATCTAAACTCATCAAGCTCATTCAATGCTCCACTCGGAGATTGGCTGCAACATCCCATCCAAGTTCAACTTCCTCAATGCCCAAATAGCCTTGTGCTCAAGTTCCACCGTAAGATGGCAAGCTTTACCAAACACCAACCGATACGGAGACATACCAATTGGAGTCTTGTAAGCCGTCCGATAAGCCCAAAGAGCATCATCCAATTTCATCGACCAATCGGTCCTATGAGCATTCACCTTTTTGGACAAAATACTCTTTATCTCCCGATTTGAGACTTCCACTTGTCCGCTAGCTTGTGGATGATAGGGGGTGGTCACTTTGTGGTTAACTCCATACTTAGCGAGCAATGAGTCGAAATCCTTGTTGCAAAAATGGGACCCCCCCATCACTAATAATGGCCCGAGGAGTACCAAACCTCGTAAAGATACTCTTTTTCAAAAATGCTACAACACTTCGGGCTTCATTGTTGGGTAGAGCCACGGCTTCCACCCACTTTGAGACATAGTCCACCGCCACGAGAATGTAAGTGTTACCACAAGAGCTCACGAACGGACCCATGAAATCGATGCCCCAAACATCAAAAATATCCACCTCGAGAATTGTATTGAGGGGCATCTCATCCTTCTTGGAAATACCGCCGGCTCTTTGACATGCATCACATCTCTTCACCAATTCACTAGCATCCTTGAACAGCGTCAGCCAATAGAATTCGCAACTCAAAACTTTTGAGGCCGTCCTCACCCCCCCGTGATGGCCACCATAGGGGGAAAAGTGACAAGCCTTCAATATGCTCATTTGTTCACTTTCTGGTACACATCTTCTTATCACTCCATCCGTGCAAATTCTAAACAAATACGGATCATCCCAATAGAAATCCAAGCTATCCCGCTTGAGTTTCTTCCTTTGGTTGGAAGAGAGCTCACACGGGACGTTACCAGTCACAATGAAGTTGGCGATGTCCACGAACCATGGCATTTCACACATAGAAACGGAAAGAAGCTGCTCGTCGGGGAACCTATCATTAATCTCAATACCATCACTTGGTCTCCCCTCTTCCTCTAATCGGGACAAATGGTCTGCAACTTGATTCTCGCTTCCCTTTCTATCCACAATCTCTAAATCAAATTCCTGAAGGAGTAGCACCCACCTCATCAATCTTGCTTTCGAATCCTTCTTAGTCATCAAATACCGGAGGCTGCATGGTCCGTGTGTATGATCACCTTTGCTCCCATAAGGTAAGGTCGAAATTTCTCCATCGCGAACACAATAGCCAATAGCTCCTTTTCTGTCACTGTGTAGTTTCTCTGGGCCTCATTCATAGTCTTGCTAGCATAATACACAGGATGGAACATTTTGTTGATCCTTTGGCCTAGCACCGCCCCAACCGCTACATCACTCGCATCGCACATAAGTTCAAAAGGCAAATCCCAATTAGGTGCGGTGATTATAGGAGTTGTTGTCAACTTGTGTTTCAATAGCTCAAAAGACTCCATGCACTTCTCATCAAAAATAAACTTGACATCCTTCTCTAACAACTTGCAAAGCGGGTTCACAATTTTTGAAAAATCTTTAATGAATCGCCGGTAGAACCCGGCATGACCAAGAAAACTCCTCACCCCTTTGACAGAAGTAGGGGGAGGGAGCCTTGAGATAACCTCTATTTTTGCCTTATCAACTTCAATTCCTTGCCTTGAGATTTTGTGACCCAATACAATTCCCTCTTGCACCATAAAGTGACATTTCTCCCAGTTGAGCACAAGGTTGGTTTCTTCACATCTTGCCAAAACCCTATCCAAGTTCACCAAACATTCTTCAAATGAATCTCCCACCACGCTGAAGTCGTCCATGAATACCTCCAAGATATCCTCCACCATGTCGGTGAAAATTGCCATCATACATCTTTGGAAGGTCGCTGGGGCATTACATAGTCCGAATGGCATTCTCGAGAAAGCGAACGTGCCATAAGGACATGTAAAGGTTGTCTTCTCCTGATCCTCCGGGGCAATGAGAATTTGATTATACCCCGAGTAGCCATCTAGAAAACAATAAAAGGCCCGGCCCGCAAG
The DNA here is from genome assembly GCF_001879085.1 of Nicotiana attenuata. Lineage (NCBI taxonomy): Eukaryota > Viridiplantae > Streptophyta > Magnoliopsida > Solanales > Solanaceae > Nicotiana > Nicotiana attenuata. The sequence continues at coordinate 111,518 of NW_017671969.1, read as the reverse complement.
ACGATCAAGCATTTGGTCCAAGAATGGTAGTGGGAAATGATCTTTTCTTGTCACCTTGTTCAGCTTTCTATAGTCCATACACACTCTCCAACCCGTAACTGTCCGAGTAGGAATCAACTCATTGTTGGCATTGGTCACTACCGTCATTCCACCCTTCTTTGGCACACATTGGACCGGAGAGGTCCATGAACTGTCCGAGATCGGGTAAACCACACCGGCGTCAAGCCACTTGATAACCTCTTTCTTTACTACTTCTTGCATCACCTCGTTGAGTCTCCTTTGATGTTCAAGAGATGGCCGTGCATCCTCCTCCAAGATGATCTTATGCATGCAAAATGCGGGGCTTATTCCCCTGATGTCCGCCAAAGTCCATCCTATTGCCCTTTTTCGCTTTTGAAGCACCTCCACAGTGGCCTCAACCTGCAAGTTAGTAAGGCAAGAAGAAAGAATAACTGGAAGAGTAGAATTAGAGCCCAAGAATTCATACCTGAGGTGTGGAGGAAGTGGTTTCAACTCCAACACCGGTGGCTCCTCAATTGATGGCTTGGTTGGCGGAGTTTTGCGATTTTCAAGATCCAAAGATAGTTTCCTAGGCTCATATGAATATGAACCCATTCCATGCAATGCATTCACGCACTCCACTCTACCGGCATCATCATTGGCATCCATGTTAAGAAGCACGGCTTCAAGAGGATCTTCAACATTAATCAAGGCACTTGTGTCATCCACTATCACCGCCGTGACAATGTCCACAAATGAACACACCTCCGTACTATTGGGTTGCCTCATTGACTTGCACACATGAAATACCACCTTCTCATCTCCCACACGGAATGTTAACTCCCCTGCTTCCACATCAACCAATGCCTTCCCCGTAGCTAGGAAAGGTCTTCCAAGAATAATAGGCACTTCGAAATCCACTTCGCAATCCAATATGACAAAGTCGGCCGGCAATATGAATTTGTCCACCCGGACAAGCACATCATCGATTATACCTAGAGGCCTCTTCATCGACCGGTCCGCCATTTGAAGTCTCATGGAGGTTGGCCTAGGTTGCCCAATTCCCAAAGTCTTGAAGACTGAGTACGGCATCAGATTAATGCTAGCCCCCAAGTCACATAGGGCCTTAGCAAAGTCCGCACTTCCGATAGTGCAAGGAATAGTGAAAGCTCCAGGGTCTTCTAGTTTCGGGGCCATAGAATGCACAATCGCACTAACTTGGTGCGTCATCTTTATTGTTTCACACTCCATAGAACGCTTCTTGGTGACTAAATCCTTCATAAATTTTGCGTACCCAGGCATTTGTTCAAGTGCCTCCACTAAAGGAACATTGATTGTGAGGCTCTTCATCATGTCTATGAATTTCTTGAACTGATTGTCGTTCTTTTGCTTTGCTAACCGCTGAGGATATGGTGGAGGTGGTCTAGGCAAGGGTGCCTTGGCCTTGGGCACCGCCGGCTCGGGTATATCAATAATGTGTTCCCTAGACGGGTTCACGGTATCTTGAGTCTCTACCCCGGCCTCATCATCAATATCAATCCGCACATCATTTGTCACTATTGGTTCAACCACATTGTCAACATTCAAAGGTGCATCATCATCATGCAACTCAATTTCATCATTCACAACTTGATTCTCAACCGAGGCATGCACATCACCGCCTCTTCCACTCCTAGTTGTAACCGCCATCACATGATTGTTACCCCCCTTCGGGTTCACTACCGTATCACTTGGTAGCGCACCTTTTGGTCGGGTATTTAAAGCTTGAGAGATTTGTCCTATTTGCACCTCTAGGTTCCGGATAGATGTGTTATGCGAAGCCAATTGTGCGTCAGAATCTTGGTTCTTTTTCATCATCTGCTCGAACATCATTTCTATCCGTCCCATATCACTTCCAGAAGAACTAGGCCCTTGTGACTGAAAGGGGGGTGGATTGTTTGGTTGTTGGAACATGGGGGGCCTTTGAAAGCCTTGCCCCCTACCACCATTATTCCACCCTCCTTGATTGCTATTGTTGTTGTTCCAATTGTTGTTGTTCCCATTCCAATTGCCTTGGTTATTACCTTGATTACACCAATTGTTGTTCTGATTGTTATTGTTCCAATTGTTACCACCTTGTTGTTGATTATTGTTATTCCAATTGCCGCCTCCTTGTTGATTGCCCCAATTGCCTCGAGGGCGCCATTGTTGATTCCCTTGATTTCCTCTATTTCCTTGGTAGTTATTGACATATTGGCATTCCTAACTTTGATCATCAAAACACTCGTTCAAATAACCACCACCATCATTGTTGTTGTCAAACTGCTCACCATTACCTTGAGGTTGTTGTTGCCCTCTTTGCCTCCTTTTTAGCATAGAAACATTCTCCATTGCATTGACTTGGCGCGGATTTTGTACTTGTTGCAATTGCGCCTTCGCCAATTGATTCATTGTTGTTGTAAGTTCGGCAATAGCTTGGCCATGGTCACTCAACTCCTTGTGCAAATGGATGACCGTGGGGTCACCTTGGGGTACATTCGCTCGGCTTTGCCATGCCGAAGAGGTGTCGACCATTTCATCAAGTACGTCACATGCCTCTTGGTAAGAAAGTTTCATAAAGTTCCCACCGGCCAATTGGTTCACAATGCACTGATTCGTGGTGTTGATGCCCCTATAGAAAGTCTGCTGGATCATCACCTCAGTCATGTCGTTGTTAGGGCATTCCTTCACCATTGTTATATATCGCTCCCGGATCTCGTGTAATGGTTCCGTTGGCATTTGCTTGAAAGCTAGAATCTCGTCCCGAAGAGCCGCCATATGACTTAGAGAAAAGAACTTGGCAATAAATTTGTCCGCCAATTCATCCCATGTGGTGATAGAATGATTTGGTAACCTTTCTAACCAGTCCAACGCTTTGCCCCGAAGAGAAAATGGGAAAAGCCTCAATCGCAACGCATCCTCTGACACGTTTGTTTGTTTGCTGCCCCAGCAAGTATCTACGAACCCCTTCAAGTGCTTGTATGCATTTTGGTCGGAGGCGCCCGTAAAATATCCCCTTTGCTCGAGCAAGGTCAACATGACATTTGTGATTTGAAAGTTCCCCGCTCGGATTCGGGGAGGAACGATGGCACTCGCGTACCCTTGATTAGGAAGAACTCTTGGGACTCCTCTTGGCGGTGGCGGAGGAGGGTCTAGAATAGGATTGTTATTGCATTGGCCGGACGGCCTCTACGTGGAACTTGAGGTGGTATAACCTCTTCGGGCTCAGCATCATCTACCTCCTCCCCCGCGTTCACGTTGCCAAGAGGGTCGTTTGCATTGAGAGCCATAGTACCTGAATGATTGACACAAATAGAATTAGTAAACAAGAAGGAAAGAGAAGCAAAACACAAAACTAACTAAGCCGATAGTCAACACCGTAAGCTCCCCGGCAATGGCGCCAAAAAGTTGATCGCGGCCGTCTCAACACTACACAATGGTAGGAAGAGTGGGTAGCAATAACTAATACCCGAATAGTGGATCGGGGTCGAATTTCCACAGGGAGCTTGGAATGGAGTTGTATTGCCTGCTTAGTTTAGAATTGCATTTGTACTTCTAATTGCACTCCTAACATTTTGGGGGGTTTTTATATTTAAAACTACTTTTGTAATCTAAGGATTAAAGCTAAATTATGCTAAGGAAATATTGCTAAGTTGTGCTTAATATAGGAAAAAGGCACTAGGGTTGTGACACTACCTAGGTGGCTAGCTAACGGGTAGAAGCTACTAAGGGGAGATTGATAAATCCGGGTTTAGTGCTATAGCCGTTACACAATTGCACTCATTCTCACACCTCTCGGTAGAGAGAACGATTTTGCCCAATTGACTCTCTCGAGACCAATTAGGTAGGCCAATTAGACCGGGCAACTAGGGCTCAAGTAGGGTAATTACTCTTTCGAGGTTTAACCCGTTAATTGGGACTACCATTCTCATGGGTCCATCCCAATTCCTTGTTGGGTTAACTTTTATGGTCATATGACTCTCTTTCTCAAGAAGAGTTAGACCCACTAAGCTTGAATTCATGTTTGCAACCACAAATTTTAAATTGAAACACAAAATCAACCCAAATAACAATACCCAATCTCAATCTCACCCTAGAATGCAACACCCATTAACTACCCACACTAGGGTTGAGCCACAACCCTAGCTAATGGGTTTAGCTAGACATAATTGAAGAAGAAACAGTAGAAATAGATGATGAAATGAACATAATAATTGATTACTACTTAAAATCTATGATATTCAAGAGTAAAATTGCCAAAATAGGCTACAAAATACTTCTCACGAGCGCAGCTCTCGTTCAGCAGCTACAACATAACCTAAAAATGTCAAAAAGATCTATTTATACCGAGCTAGAAAATCTGGACAAAAATGCCCCTGCGGGGTAGGCGCGGACCGCGCAAAAAGGGAGCGCGACCGCGTTGGCTCTTGGACTCTTGAACTCTGTTCTCTGAAGTTGGGACCGCGGACCGCGCGGAAATGGAGCGCGGCCGCGTTTCAGGACGGGCGCGGACCGCGTAAAAATGGAGCGCGGCCGCGTGGCAGTACTTTGGCAAAAACGCCATCTCTCTGAATCTCATCTACGCGGACCGCGTAAAAAGGAGCGCGGACCGCGCAGATTGCCCTTGAATGACCCAGTCTCTGAATCTCCTAGCACGGTCGCGTGGCAAAACAGTGCGGTCTGTGCTAGGTCTTCTTGTTCCCCACTTCAACTGGTTTGACACTTGGCAGGTTTCACTCCGTTTTGAGCCGATCTTTGACATTTGTCATCTTGTCGCTCAAACCTGCAATCAAGTGCAACTTGTAAGGATTTTGGGATTATTTTTTGGCAATTCATCACAAAAGCAATAGAAAGTAGGGGTATAATCATGCTAAAATTGTTGGCCCAAGTAAAGGTTAGTTTTGAAGACTGACAAAGGAACTCAGACATGAACCAGGTCCATCCAGTGGTCCATCCCTCAGGCGCACAAAAACAGGCAGATTTGAGCATGTGGGTTGCACGTGATGGAGATAAGCTTAACTTGGTGTATTTAATATCTCCTGATCGAAAAGGTTGCATAATTGATAAGGAGAAGGAGTCCTTAATCAAAGAGAACACAAGTCAAGATAGGGAAGGAGTTAGAAGTTAAAATCAACTAGAACTCTTCCACCAAGGAAGAGTTGCATCAGAACTCTAGTTATTTCTTCATCTACTAACTCTATAAATTGCAGGATGTTCTCACATTAAAGTGTTGCACAAAAACGCAGAAGTTAAACGTGAATTGGGAGCAAAATAGCAAGGCTTTTTGCAAGCAGTTCGTGTGTGATTCAAGTGTGCAAACCAGAAGCTACATGAATTAGATTGAAGAACCAGCTCCATAAAGAGTTTATGTGTCTTTCTTTATTTCTAGTTCAATTGTAGTAGGTGTTTCATATTGTACCTTTCAGCTTTATCTAGAAGCAATTGTAATAGGTATTTTGAGTATTCAAGTTAGAGTTAACTTGAAGTTGTCGCAGCAGTTAGAGGCTGGTTGCTACAACGGGATTAGAGTTAATCCTTAGGTTTACAAAGAGTTTTGTAAATGCAGTTTTGGCTTAGTGATTTTAGTGGAAAGTTGGCAAAATCCTACTGAGTAGTAGGTCGTGGTTTTTTCACCTTTTGAGCCAGGTGTTTTCCACGTAAAATCTCTGTGTTCTTTATTTTATGTACTTTTAATTCCGCAAACAGTAGTAATAAGTACACCTAGAAGAATCAGGTCATTCCAAAAGCAGTTTAAGCGAAAAATTGAGTGCCACACAAATCACCCCCTCTTGTGCGGTATTGACGTTTACAACATCAATTGGTATCAGAGCAGGTTATCCTTGAAGAGGCTAACACCTTAGGAAAAGATCAACATGAGTGCACCACCTGGGAACTGGGAAGGGCAATCCACTATTAGGCCTCCACTTTTCAATGGTCAGTACTATTCTTGGTAGAAGAACAGGATGAGGGATCACATCATAGGAGAAGACTATGAACTCTGGGACATAGTCACTGATGGTCCTCTAGCAACTACAAAGAAGAATGCTGAAGGAGTGGATGTGCCAAAAACTAGAGATGACTGCACTACTGAGGATTTAAGAAAATGGGAGAAAAATGCTAAGGCCAAGAAATGGCTTGTGTGTGGACTTGGTCCAGATGAGTACAGTAGAATTCAAAGTTGTACCACTGCTAAGGAAATCTGGGATACTTTGCAAGTTGCACATGAAGGAACACCTCAAGTGAAGAGGTCCAGAGGAACACTGCTGTATTCTCAATATGAGAATTTCACCATGAAGGAAGGGGAAACCATCCAAGAGATGTATACAAGGTTCACCACACTGACAAATGAACTTAAGTCTCTTAGAAGGGTTATTCTTTAAGAAGACAAAGTTGAGAAGATTTTGACAAGGGTACTGCCAATCTCTTGGGAAAGCAAAATCACAGCTATTCAGGAATCAAAGAACATTGCCACTCTCAAGTTGGATGAGCTAATTGGAAATCTCACTGCCTATGAACTTAGAAGGAAAACCATGAAGATGGATGCAGCTAAGAAGGAAAGGAGCCTGGCATTCAGAATCACTGAAGGTGCTGATCTAGATGAGGATGAAATGACCATGATCACAAAGGATTTTAAGAAGTACCTAATAAGAGAAAATGGTCCTTCAAGAAATGGAAGCTACAACAAACCAAGGGTTCCTGAAAAACAAACCAATGAGGGGTGCTACAAGTGTGGGAAGACTGATCACCACATCAAAAATTGCCCTCAATGGGAAATTGAATGGAAGAAGGAAAGAGCTGAACGAAGGAACTGAAGAAGGAACAGGTTCATCCCAAGAAGAACAAAGGATCAACAAAGGCTATGGTTGCTGCTTGGGGTGAAAGCTCACATGATGACTCAGAAGACGAAGATGGAGATGAACAAGCACTTATGGCAATTGGGAAATCCGATGAGGAATCTGAGGTAAGTATAATTCATCTCAAAGACAAGATTAAGTTTTTGTCTAAAGAAAGTCTATCTGAATTACTTCTAGATTTCATTGATGAATTTGAAGTTATAAACAATGAAAAGGAACAGTTGTCTAAGGAGTGTGTGATTCTGAAAGCTAAGTGCAAAAACCTGGAACTTAGGGCTAATGAGAGTGATAGTAAAAATGCTGAGTTGAAGAACCAGGTTCATGAACTTGACACCACAGTCCTAGAGCTTAAATCTGAAAATCTAAAATTGAAATTAGGAACTGGTAAAAAGAAATCTGATCACACACAACTCACTTTAGAAGAAAATGTAGGAAAAATGAAAGATGAGCTATACAAAAGAGATGAGCAGATTAAAGTCCTAAAAGAAGATCTAGGAAAGGTGAAACATGAATTAGACAGAACTTGCAAATGGAACAAGGCCTCTGATGCACTCTCTTGGTTGCAAGAGCATCACAGTAGCAACAAAAGAGGACTTGGCTATGGGACTCAAGCACCAAAGTGGNGAACTCAGACATGAACCAGGTCCATCCAGTGGTCCATCCCCTAGGTTCACAAAAATGGGCAGATTCAAGCATGTGGGATGCACGTGAAGGAGATAAGCTTAACTTGGTGTATTTAATATTTCCTGATCGAAAAGGTTGCATAATTGATAAGGAGAAGGAGTCCTTAATCAAAGAGAACACTATTCAAGATAGGGAAGGAGTTAGAAGTTGAAATCAACTAGAAATCTTCCACCAAGGAAGAGTTGCATCAGAACTCTAGTTATTTCTTCATCTACTAACTCTATACATTGCAGGATGTTCTCACATTAAAGTGTTGCACAAAAACGCAGAAGTTAAACGTGAATTGGGAGCAAAATAGCAAGGCTTTTTGCAAGCAGTTCGTGTGTGATTCAAGTGTGCAAACCAGAAGCTACAAGAACAGATTGAAGAACCAGCTCCATAAAGAGTTTTATGTGTCTTTCTTTATTTCTAGTTCAATTGTAGTAGGTGTTTCATATTGTACCTTTCAGCTTTATCTAGAAGCAATTATAATAGGTATTTTGAGTATTCAAGTTAGAGTTAACTTGAAGTTGTCGCAGCAGTTAGAGGCTGGTTGCTACAACGGGATTAGAGTTAATCCTTAGGTTTACAAAGAGTTTTGTAAATGCTATTTTGGCTCAGTGATTTTAGTGGAAGTTTGGGAAAATCCTACTGAGTAGTAGGTCGTGGTTTTTTCACCTTTTGAGCCAGGTGTTTTCCACGTAAAAATCTTTGTGTTCTTTATTTTATGTACTTTTAATTCCGCAAACAGTAGTAATAAGTACACCTAGAAGAACCAGGTCCTTCCAGAAGCAGTTTAAGCAAAAATTGGGTACCACACAAATCACCCCCCTCTTGTGTGGCATTGACGTTTAGAACATCAATTGGTATCAGAGCAGGTTATCCTTGAAGAGGCTAACACCTTAGGAAAAGATCAACATGAGTGCGCCACCTGGGAACTGGGAAGGGCAATCCACTGATAGGCCTCCACTCTTTAATGGCCACTACTACTCTTGGTGGAAAAACAGGATGAGGGATCACATCATAGGAGAAGACTATGAACTCTGGGACATAGTCACCAATGGTCCTCTAGCAACTACAAAGAAGAATGTTGAAGGAGTGGATGTGCCAAAGACAAGAGCTGACTGCACTGCTGAGGACTTGAGGAAGTGGGAAAAGAATGCAAAGGCCAAGAAATGGCTTGTGTGTGGACTTGGTCCAGACGAGTACAGTAGAATTCAAAGTTGTACCACTGCTAAGGAAATCTGGGACACTTTGCAAGTGGCTCATGAAGGAACACCTCAAGTGAAGAGGTCCAGAGGAACACTACTGTATTCTCAATATGAGAATTTCACCATGAATGAAGGGGAAACCATTCAAGAGATGTATACAAGGCTCACCACATTAACAAATGAACTTATGTCTCTTGGAAGGGTTATTCTTGAAGAAGACAAAGTCGAGAAGATTTTGACAAGGGTACTGCCAATCTTTTGGGAAAGCAAAATCACTGCTATTCAGGAATCAAAGAACATTGCCACTCTTAAATTGGATGAGCTAATTGGAAATCTCACTGCCTATGAACTTAGAAGGCAAACCATGAAGATGGATGCACCCAAGAAGGAAAGGAGCATGGCATTCAGAATCACTGAAGGTGCTGATCTAGAGGAGGAAGAAATGACCATGATCACAAAGGATTTCAAGAAGTACCTAATGAGAGAAAATGGTCCTTCAAGAAGTGGAAGCTACAACAAACCAAGGGTTCCTGAAAAACAAACCAATTAGGGGTGTTACAAGTGTGGGAAGACTGATCACCACATCAAAAACTGCCCTCAATGGGAAATTGAATGGAAAAAGGAAAGAGCTGAACGAAGGAACAGGAAGAAGGAACAGGTTCATCACAAGAAGAACAAAGGATCAACAAAGGCTATGGTTGCTGCTTGGGGTGAAAGCTCAGATGATGACTCAGAAGATGAAGATGGAGATGAACAAGCACTTATGGCAATTGGGAAATCCGATGAGGAATCTGAGGTAAGTATAATTCATCTTAAAAACAAGATTAAATTTTTGTCTAAAGAAAGTCTCGCTGAGTTACTTCTAGATTTCATTGATGAATTTGAGGTTATAAAGAATGAAAAGGAACAACTTTCTAAGGAGTGTGTGATTCTGAAAGCTAAGTGCAAACACCTGGAACTTAGGGCTAGTGAAAGTGATAGTAAAAATGCTGAGTTGAAGAACCAGGTTCATGAACTTGACACCACAGTCCTAGAGCTCAAATCTGAAAATCTAAAATTGAAATTAGGAACTGGTAAAAAGGAATCTGATCACACACAACTCACTTTAGAAGAAAATGTAGGAAAAATGAAAGATGAGTTGTACAAAAGAGATGAGCAGATAAGAGTCCTTAAGGAGGATCTAAACAAGGTTAAGCATGAGCTAGATAAAACCTGTAAATGGAATAGGTCCTCCGATGCACTTTCATGGCTACATGAACACCAGAGTAGCAATAAGAGAGGACTTGGCTATGGGACCTCTGCACCTAATTTGGGATCCCAAAAGCAAGTACCTCACACATCCTGAGAACAAAATTTGCACACATTGTGGTAAAACTGGTCACTATAAAAGTGAATGTACTGCAAAAGAAAAGGCTAGTAAAAAGAATAAAGAATTTGTTCAAGGGAAAAATAGGCTGCCAGGTTGGGCTAAAAAGAATCTGATTCACCCTCTTTCCTATAGAAAGGGACCCAAACTAGTTTGGGTTCCTAAGACTAACTCCTGATTTCCTTTTGCGGGTCTAAGTGAAGGGGAGCAGCCTAATATGGTACATTGATAGTGGCTGCTCAAAGCATATGACAGGAAGCAAGAACCAGTTCCTTTCACTTGAGGACCTCAAAGGAGGTAATGTCTCCTTTGGAAATGGGAAGAAAGGTGAGATCACTGGGGTTGGAAAGGTAGGTAAGACTGTTTATCACTCTATTGAGAATGTCTACTTGATAGATGGCCTAAAGTAAAGTCTAATCAGTGTATCACAATTATGTGATAAAGGTAACTTGGTAGCATTCACCACTACCAAATATTTTGTGATTAATCTTACCATTGACAAGATTGTTTTGCAGGGAAAAAGAGTAAACAATACATGCATTGTAGATTTGTCCACACTTTCAGAAAATGAACTCACTTGCTTAAGTGTGTTGGACAATGATCCCCTCCTTTGGCACAAGAGACTTGGACATGCAAGTCTAAGTCAACTCAACAAATTAGTCTCCAAGGACCTGGTGATAGGGTTGCCTAACATCAAGTTCAAGGAAGACAAAGTTTGTGAGGCTTGTGCAAGGGGGAAGCAGGTAAGATCCTTCTTTTAAATGCAAGAAAGTGGTAAGTACCACCAGAACGATGGAACTGGTCCATATGGATCTTTGTGGTCCAATGAGAATATTAAGCAGAGGTGGTAAAAGACATGTGATGGTGCTTGTTGATGATTACTCTAGGTTTACTTGGACATTATTTTTAACATCTAAAGATGAAGCAACTGACATGTTTACTTCTTTTGTTAGAAAAACTCAGAAACAACTAGGTAATCAATTTGCATCAATTAGGTCTACCATGGAACTGAATTTGAAAATGCTAAGTTTGCTGAATTTTTGCATGCTACATCATAAATAGTTGCATGACTAGATCTCTTGTTAAGAAGATTCCCTATGAGTCACTTAAAGGGAGAAAGCTAAATATATCCCATCTTAGGGCATTTATATGCAAGTGCTTTGTGCACAATAATGGCAAAGACTCCCTAGGTAAGTATGATCCCAGAAGTGATGAGGGAGTATTTTAAGGATATTCTTCACATGGTAAAACTTATCAGATATACAGTAAAAGAACTATCTGTGTAGAAAAAACGTATATGTTATTTAAAACTAACATTCTTTCTGATAAGCTGGAACATGAAGATGAAGCAATTGGGCTGGTAAGAAATTTAAATGATATCGCAGCCCAGACTGAAGTTGCAACAGACGAAGGAACATGTGATGGAACAGGTTCTTCTACCCAAGGCAACATGACAGGGGGAACTGACTAGAGAGGAACTAATCCTCAAGCCTCGAGGGAACTTGTCCATGAACATATTACTCAGTAACAATACCAGGAAGGAACATCCAAAGAAATTGACACTCCTATTGCAACATCCACGAAATTAGATATAGATGAACCTGGTTCATCTGTTGATCAGAAGTTGTATAGGGGAATGATTGGTTCTCTTTTATATCTCACTACTAGCAGACCTGACATTGTGTGCAGTATAGGTCTTTGTGCTCGATTTCAGGCAAATTCAAAGGAGTCCCACTTGACTAATGTAAAGAGAATATTGAGATACTTGAAAGGCACCATTGACCTTTGCCTTTGGTATCCAAAAGGTAGTAATTTTAATATAGTGGGATATGCTGACACTGATTATGCAGGTTTCCTAGTGGATTGGAAGAGCACCTCAGGTATGGCACACTTCCTTGGTTCATGTCTTGTGTCATGGCTACCAAAAAGCAAAATTCAATGGCCTTATCTACTGCTGAAGTTGAGTATGTTGTTGCTGCTTCATGTTGTGCTCAATTGTTGTGGATCAAACAACCATTATTGAACTTTGGAATTGATGTTGGTTGCATCCCTATTTTTTGTGATAACACTAGTGCTATTAGTATGACTAAGAATCCGGTTCATAATAAGAGAACTAAGCACGTAAATGTTAGACACCATTTTTTTTAGGGACAACTATGAGAAAGGCTTGATCACTATGGAGTTTTGTGCTACTGACAAGTAAATTGCTGAAATCTTCACAAAAGCCTTAGGTAGAGATCACTTTGAGAGGAACAAGTTGGAATTAGGGATGATTAAGATCACCAAAAAGGACCAGTTTAAGGTTAAACGAAAAAAAATTGAAAAAAAAATTGGTTAGAAAGTCTATAAATTGTGTATAATTAGATTAATTCTTGCTCAGTCTCATACTTTCCATAGTATACTCTTGTGCCATGTGTTAAAATGACTCATTAATCTCTAATGATATTTTCTCTATTTTGGCAAATTTAGACTCACACAAGAGAATTATCAGTGAAGAACCTGGTTCATCAAGGTAACACGGTATGTTTTCTACACTATGTATAATTTAAAATAACTATATTTGGATCATGAGCAGAGTCCTACCAAATACCAAACTCCTTTTGGACTTATCCGTTACAAGTGAACCAGTCCTATTCAAAAGAGTCCCAACCAAATGGAAGTACCTAGATTCTAAGGATACACTCCAACGTCTCTTCAAAACTGAATTTTAGTTTGACTAAACTTCTAAGAGTCTGAAAAGCTGTAGTTACCCCATCAATTACTCCATGTATATTGATCAGCTTTAGTGTATTCCTTACCTCATCTCTCTCAAGACATCAAAAACTCTCATTCTTCTTTTATCTTCCAAACACAATCTAATTCTCTTCTTTTTCATACCCTAGCCTAGATATGTCAAACACTTCTGAAAATCCTTCATCACCACCACAGGAAACCATTTCCACACCTTCTACCACTGCTTCACCCACACCAATCTCGAAGAAAAGTAGAGTAAAGATGATGGCTCATAAGATTGTCGCTGAAGGAGAGCAGATCAAGAAAATAAACAAGCAATTGAAAGCAGGTAGGGAAGAAGAATCCTAGAAATCTGAAGATTCATTTAAGTCTGCTACTAAGGGGGAAGAAAGTAGGTATTCCGAAACTGAACAGGTATCTTCTGATTCTAAAGTTACTCCTGAGACAATTTCTGAAGTTGCTGCAAATTTAGAGAATGGATTTGTACTGGTAGGATGTATAGCAGGTGTTGAGACTACATAATCTAGAGAAGTTGGTGGTAAAAATGAAAAAAAAAAGAGCAAGGGCGCTAGGAGTACTGTGAGGGGAAAGGGGACAAGAGTGGCTGATTCTTCACCCACTTCTGTTGGTATAATAAAAGACACTGGTGCAATGGTTGTTAAGGGAGAGGAATTTACTGAAATAGAAGAGAGTGTGAGCAAAACAGGGGGAAGTAGGTCTAGCGAAGCTGCTGAGGGGTTGGTTCAACTTGGAATAGTTATAGATGAACCTGTTCCATCTGAATAGGAAACCCTCGCGGACCTACTGATAGAGTTACCAATGGCACCAAAACTCATGCCATTCCCTATGGTTTCATTCTCACAACTATGCTTGCACATTTCAAGGTACCTACGAATAAGTGGGGTTAATACTCTGCTTGCTTGCGATTATGAAGTCAATGTCATTCCTGATGAACCTAGTTCATCTAAAAAGACACCTATCAATAGCAAAGTCAGAGTCTTGGTACAGGAGAGTGACGCAAAGGATATTGAGATAGCAAGGCTGAAGGCACGATTGGTTGAGGTAGAATCTGAGAGAGATGTTCTCAGAACTGAACTTGCAAGGGAAAAGGAGAGGAATGATGGAATTCTTCAAGACATGCTGAAACTTCTCCAAGCAAATAACCCAGCCCCTACCTCTTCCAAGCCTTAAATCCTAGCCTAGTGTAGATCAACCAGTGACCCAATTCGAGACTTTTTGTTTCTTTTGCTCATGTTTTCAGTATTTTTATTTCTTCTTATGCTTTGTGGTAGAATCTTATCAATCATCAATGAAATTCACTGCCTTTTGCTCAAACTGTTTGTTTATATTTCTTTGATGGTTAAAATTCTTAGCTTGATCTATGATGATTAACTCATGATTGCATTTGAAGTAGCCCCAGTGGCCATGAGTAAGTTTTAAAATCTGGTTATCTCACATTTTTTTATGCAACTTTTCGATGATGCCAAAAGGGGGAAAAGAGGTTGTGCTTTAAACAAGTGATGTTTACACTTTGAACAGTGATGTTTATAACCTAATGTACCTGGTCCTTGATGATAAGTGATATAAAGGAAAAATATTTCTAAAATTGTGTTGATGTTTGAGCTGAGTTCTGGCAGGGCCTAAGTGTATGAAAAGCACAGTGTTTGTCATCATCAAAAAGGGGAAATTTGTTGGCCCAAGTAAAGGTTAGTTTTGAAGACTGACAAAGGAACTCAGACATGAACCAGGTCCATCCAGTGGTCCATACCTCAGGTGCACAAAAACGGGCAGATTTGAGCATGTGGGTTGCACGTGATGGAGATAAGCTTAACTTGGTGTATTTAATATCTCCTGATCGAAAAGGTTGCATAATTGATAAGGAGAAGGAGTCCTTAATCAAAGAGAACACAAGTCAAGATAGGGAAGGAGTTAGAAGTTGAAATCAACTAGAACTCTTCCACCAAGGAAGAGTTGCATCAGAACTCTAGTTATTTCTTCATCTACTAACTCTATAAATTGCAGGATGTTCTCACATTACAGGTGTTGCACAAAAACGCAGAAGTTAAACGTGAATTGGGAGCAAAATAGCAAGGCTTTTTGCAAGCAGTTCTTGTGTGATTCAAGTGTGCAAACCAGAAGCTACATGAACCAGATTGAAGAACCAGCTCCATAAAGAGTTTTATGTGTCTTTCTTTATTTCTAGTTCAATTGTAGTAGGTGTTCCATATTGTACCTTTCAGCTTTATCTAGAAGCAATTGTAATAGGTATTTTGAGTATTCAAGTTAGAGTTAACTTGAAGTTGTCGCAGCAGTTAGAGGCTGGTTGCTACAACGGGATTAGAGTTAATCTTTAGGTTTACAAAGAGTTTTGTAAATGCAGTTTTGGCTCAGTGATTTTAGTGGAAGTTTGGGAAAATCCTACTGAGTAGTAGGTCGTGGTTTTTTCACCTTTTGAGCCAGGTGTTTTCCACATAAAAATCTTCGTGTTCTTTATTTTATGTACTTTTAATTCCGCAAACAGCAGTCGTTAGTACACCTAGAAGAACCAGGTCCTTCCAGAAGCAGTTTAAGCAAAATTGGGTACCACACAAATCACCCCCCCTCTTGTGTGGCATTGACGTTTAGAACATCACTGGTTATCATGGGTTTGGAACAAAGGTTCGCTAGAAGACCTGTGTAATGCGATAGGTGGGGGAGCCACAAACACAGGAGTAGTTGGTGGTGGAGGGCATGGAATTTGTTTGGGTGGTGGAGGTGGTGGTGTTTGAGAGGTGGTTCCGTAGTACTGCTGGTACATAGGGAAAGCCGGAGATGAGTTCACTGTGGGAAGATCTTGAGGCTGAGCTAGTGGTGGGAGGTAGGTGGGAATTGCAGGATAAGTTGGTGGTGGATGTCCCTTCGACCAGGCCTGGTACATCTCGGCCATTTGTTGCTTCAGTTTATACATCTCCTCCTTCATTGCATTAACGTCCACTACTTCCTCCTCCCTAGACGGGTCGACAATGCTTGCTTCCAATTCCTGGTTGACCATGTTTGACTTATCCTTAGAGCGGGTGTTGTAGGGATGGGTTGCCAAAATGCCAGTCAACTTAACCACTTTCCTGGACTTATCAACAACAACTTTGTTAGCGGTTAGGGCATTAACAGATAGATGACCGCACATTGGGGAATGAATGCACCTAAGCAGTTAACCATTTCTATTATGCCTTTGCTTGGTTGCATGCGTCATCCCGGCGTTTCCTTATTTCTATGTGCCACTTCCTTTTTATTTTTCCGTTGTTTCTTGCCGCTCTCTCATTTTGCATTTTCTCTCCTATTTTTCCATTTTATTATTTGGTTACGGTCGAATCCTATGGAGATTGCCTACGTATCACGACCCCGCGTGAATCAGACCAAGCGTAGTTCGTGAAGAATAAATGTAAAGTGGAAGCAAAATATTTTTGGGAATTTCAATTTTATTGATAGCAACTACGTTTATTACAAAGACTCAAAGTGGACAGACTAAATAACTACCAGACTCTGATGCAGAAAAGAACCACAGACTCCACCATCCCTATTCTAGCTCAAACAAAAATACAAACTCAATCAACTGACTGACTTTTAATGAAAAGGAAATACAGACTCCAGTAGAACGGAAATACAGACTCAAATGACAAACTCTAGTAGAAAAAGAAATACAGACTCAAAAGACAATCATGAATACATTAAAGCTCCTGGTGCCCATGGGACATCGTTCGGTCTCGCCGCGGGCCTATATGCAAGTTCCCCTTAAATTCTGTCCAGGTCACTCATTATCTGCTTCACAAATATCATCACTGATGCAAAGAAGGTGGTACGGGTCATGTTCTCGCACATTTGGCATTTCCTAGTAATGGAGTGAGCAACGGTTAAGATTCTCNTTTTGTAAATGCAGTTTTGGCTCAGTGATTTTAGTGGAAGTTTGGGAAAATCCTACTGAGTAGTAGGTCGTGATTTTTTCACCTTTTGAGCCAGGTGTTTTCCACGTAAAATCTCTGTGTTCTTTATTTTATGTACTTTTAATTCCGCAAACAGTAGTAATAAGTACACCTAGAAGAACCAGGTCCTTCCAGAAGCAGTTTAAGCGAAAAATTGAGTACCACACAAATCAACCCCCCCCCCCCTCTCTTGTGTGGTATTGACGTTTAGAACATCAAAAATCCTAACTTATCAGTATGGCGGGAAGGTGCACACTAATAACATCTACTTTAAATACACTGCCAAACCACCTTATACAAATAAGTTTTCTTCCCACAAAAACTCTTCAAGAGATAGACAAGATCCAGAGAGATTTCCTATGGGGAACTACGAGGGATAGGAGGAAACTACACCTAATTGGCTGGAATACAGTCACAAAAACCAAGCTAAATGGAGGCTTGGGTATCAAGAAAGCTAAATCAAAAAACCTAGCTCTCCTAACTGGATTGGCTTGGAGAATTCTTAATAACACTAACTCTTTATGGGCTAAAATACTCAGTAGCGTTTATGGGAAAAGAAGAAGAATAATTGGCTCCTCAAATACCTGAAAAAGTCTCCTAATGGGTTGGACTATATGCCATAAAGGCATTCGATGGCTAGTAAATGGACACTCCCAAATGAATATATGGGACACAAACTGGATTCCAAGTGTTACTAGTCTTCGTAATAGCATTTCAGGTCCGTTAAATAAAAATGAGGAGAAGCTTTCTATTAGGGACATATGGGATACAAAAGGGTGGAACTTAGGAAAAATTTCCTTTGACCTCCCCAAATTTATTATCACAAATAGTATATATGCCCTTGATAGAGATTGCCAAAATACTCACTCAAATGACCTCATTTGGAGTCTTAACCCCAGTGGTATATTCGCAACATCCTCTTCCTATAACCTAGTAGATGACCACACCCCAAAAACACATTCTACTAAATGAATTTGGGAGCTACATTGCCCTAACAAGATCAAGTTTTTTATTTGGAAGCTCTACCATAGGAGATTACCCACAAGAGGCTATCTTGCTAAAATTGGTATTAATATTGATCCAACATGCCCAATATGTAAGGTCAACAATGAATCCATTTACCACATATTTTGGGAATGCCCCATATCTCAGACTTTATGACAAAACCTAGGGGTGCCATCAACAATTATGGATCAACTAGTGAATGGCTGGAATTATTACTAAACACATCTCCAAAAATTTCAATGGATTACGTAACTTGGAAAGAAGTTCTACCGTTTGCTCTTTGGGGCATTTGGAACAACAGAAACCATAATAACATCAACAACCAAACCTCCCACATAAATGTCTAAAAAATAATTGACCATGCAACTGAATACTCTTTACTAACATCCAAGAAGATTATTTATAACAAGGTCATAAGGTTAAATGTCAAATGGGAGCGGCCACTAAATGGATGGCTCAAGGTCAACATAGATGGAGCATTCAATAGCAACAATCTAGAAGATGGCATCAGTGGAGTAGTTCGTGATTCCAAGGGGAAGTGGATGTCAGGTTTTTTTAAAGAAAATCCAAGCAACATCACCGTTACAAACGGAACTACAAGCTCTTTTGCATGCTTTACAATTAATTATCAAGGAACAATTATTCCCAGTTGACGTGGAAACTGACGCCACAGAGGTCATTCTTGTTATTAGTGAAGATTAACCTACTAACAATGTTTTAATTTATAAATGCAGATTGTTGGTGGAGGAGGCATCCAGGCAGGGGACAATATCATTCAGGCATAGTTTCCGGGAAGGGAATATGGTGGCTCATGTTTTGGCAAAGGCAGCGTTAATGGAGACTAGTTACAATAACTTATGTACTTTTGTCTTACCACCTGAACTTGTTGTAGATGTATATGGCAAGGATCATGATGGGTATGTTTATGCTAGGAACTGTTCTAGTGAACAATGTGAATGTATGGCTGCTTTAGGGAATGATAGTGCCCTGCGAGGCATAATGGTAGGCTATGAAGGCATATGTACTAATGACAATATTAATGGGCTCTAGCCCTTCTTTGTTATATATAATATAAGTATGCTTTCCAGTTCAAAAAAAAAGTCACGAAGAATTGAAGTATTTTTAATGCAAAGTTAAATAACAAAGGGTGAAACAAAAACCCAAACAGTAAATAGACAGAAAATAAAGCCAAAATTTATATATCAAACTTTGCAAACATAAGGCAAACATTTGTCTTTAAACCCCGACACAAGACAGGGGTAAACCAACTAATTATTGACGAAAGGAACATAAGCGGTGGAGTTGTCATCTGAATCTCTAAGTTCTGCACTTTTTCTTCCTTCGTCCGATTTTTGTCCCTATTGGATTTTTCGGCAAAGTATTTAGTGAGGCAGAGGCAAGGATGAAACAGTTAAAATCTTCCACTTCCCGGTCATTAATAGTGAGTAACCGAAAAGTGGGGGGACTATCTGTATTAGTGAAAAATAGACCCGCCATGTGGGTCTATTAAATGGCGACACGTGTCAGCAAAGTTTGAAGAAAAGTGAAGAATGACATGTAAAGATGATATGTGAAACAGCCCCGGGACCGAACATACTCGTACCGTGCTTGTTAGCCTCGGAACTGATCATCATAAAATAGCCCGGATCAAGTGCGGGAGAATATCTCATAATTACAAATGAGGAAGGAATCAATTAATCCCAGATTATATGGGATTTACCATCATTACACCATCAGTTACAAATCAATTATTAATAAATGCAATAAATGATTGTAACGGTCAGAACAAGGCAATCAATTACAAGATTGACTCAACAGGCACAGGATTGACTCAACAGGCACGAAATTAACTCATCAGTTATGGAATTAACTCATCAGTTACGGAATTAACTCATCAGTTACGGAATTCCAGCATTTACACAGTTGTTACAAGTCTTCCAAAAGTAATGGATGGATTGAGTAAATGCTCATAATGGACCCATAATTCAAGGAGAATAGTTACTTAGATTTAGCCCTATAAATAGACATACTTTTACCACCATGAAAGGAATCTAATTTTCTTCTCTACAATTCTATACATTGTAATTTATAGCATATTGCTCCCAAGTTAGCCATAGTTCGGCTCTTCAAGCTCTGTTCGGCTCATTATCCTACCAAGGATCATTCAATAAGAATTCTTTCTTCTCTGCTTTATTTTATTATATTATCTGTCATTAAATTTATTTTCCATTTCTCTATCACGTTGTATTAATGAAAATTTATATCTTTCGGATTGAATCGGTTGCTTGTGGCCCGTCATATAAAATTATTGCTTTGACCTTGAAAACTATTTTTTGGGTTAAATAGTTTGGTTCCGTTACGGGGAACTCAAGCAAATTTGCTATTCATCCAAAGATAGTAGCAATTTTTGTTAATATTCGCTTGTTTTCAGTTTAAACCTTCATGATGGCTAAAATTTGCCAATCAACACAGTTGAGGACAACCAAGTTGGAGATGGCTATACCATGCAAAATAAAAAGGGAAGAATAGCCATGACAATGATAAGCAAGCAACAAGCAGAGAAAATGGAGAATGTACGTCGGTATATTGGTACTGCAACTATTAGTACCAGAACTTATTATAACGGATTTGTACGAAACAGTTTCGGAACATGAGGTTCAGATACACCAGGTTCGAAAACCAAACCGAGGTGATTCCGGATCCGATTGAAGGAGTCAGAAGAATAACGCCGGACCTACCCGCAACCGACGAGTAAAATTTAAATTCGATATAATACAAAGCTCCGAATAGAGGAAGACACGCTCATTCAATTGAAAGTCAAAAATAGGTCCGATGATCAAACGGATGAGATTCTCGGGTGACCCGAATCTAAACGCAAAAATCTAAAAAAATAGGTTCGAGCAAAGAGATACGATATTTTCTTCGCGGGCTGGAAAAGATCCGGATCTACCCGAACAGGTAAGGAATTACCTTGCTAAGTTGCAAAATTCCACAAGAGAAGAATGAAGATTAGGAATATCATGGGTAAAACACCCACGAGATTGCTTACAAAGATACCACACCTAACAAACTAAAAAGAAGAGATAGCTGCGGGATGGAATCGACCACGAGGAAGGAAGGTTCATTAATAACCTTGGACAATTATACAAATATTTTCAAAAGCAATCATTGAACCGAAGGCATTAGAAGCAACAAGGTCAAATGCTGAAGAACTAGAAATTATCATTGACTTCCCAAATAGGAAGGTTTACGTTGGTCGAGACTCGACACCAAATTTAAAGGTAAGTTGATTAAACTTTTACATAACAAAAATTGCTTTGCTTGCCTCCATGCTGACATAACAGGTATACCACCGGAGGTAAAGATTTATACGCTCAATATTGACCCACGGTATAATTCGGTCAAGCAAAAGAAGAAACTAGAGTTAAACAATAAAAGATAAAGTTACAAAACTTCGAAAGATCGGTTTAGTCCGAAAAGTCAAATCATTCGAACTTGATAGCTAACAACAATGCGTCATTACTTTCAAAATTCCGAGGAGAAAGATGATTGCTGGTACACCAAATTGTCTCGGATGTCTCGGGTAAATGCAATTTTAATTCAAGAAGATAAAGGTACACATTCGCCTATCTATTATAAAATGCTCTTAGATATACATATCTACATTTTGATAAGTTGGCATTAAGTGTAGATGCCCTAAATCTAAGGCTTTATTTTCATTGTCATTCAATTTCCGTAGTCACTATATTTTCATTACGCAATATTTTGCATAGACATGAACTGTCAGGAAGGCTAGCTAAATGAGTAGTCAAACTTAGTGAATATGGTATTATTTATCAGCCACGTACGACTATAAAATCACAAGTTTAGCATATTTCATGATTAATCTTAGCTCAAACATATTATCCGAAGCTGAAAAGAAAGTAGATATTATTTCTGGGATAATTCTCGGGATCTGGACCTTCAACAGAATTAGGTCCACAAATACTAAAATTCCCGAGTTAGAGACAATGCTTAATGCATATCAGGGAAAGTAGTTAGATAATTCATAAAAGTTATTTTATTACTAACAAGAAAGCCGAGTATGAAGCATATGCTACAGGGCTTGAATTAGCTGGGGGACTCAGAGCAAAAATATTGATTTAACGATTGATCAAATCCAAGAAAACTATGGAGCCCAAGAAAATCAAGCCAGATGTGCTAGTCTCGGATCTACTACTGATATCACTGACTCTAAAAGCAACTCCGGCCTCTTATTGAGAAATATCATTTCCAAATCAAACAGTCTCGGGATCGAGCCATCTCTTATTTAGGCGATTCCTGATCTATCATCAATTCGAATGAAAATGAGGTAAGCTTGACTAATTTAATTTGGAATTGGCATAATAAATTTATTTATTACTAGCAGAATGGGACTTTACCCAAAGACAAGCATGCTCTCGACAACTCTGAGTGCGTCTCATCCCGTACTACCTTGTTGAAGGAGAATTATATTTGAGAATATTCAAGGCTCCAAAAGCTAAAATGCCACATGGACCAAACAAACAAAATATATGATGCGAGAAATTTATAAAGAAAGCAGTGAAAATTACTCCGGTAATAAGGCTTTAAATCGAAAACTCATCAAAGTCAATATGAATAGCTCAAATCAAGATATGGCATGATCCTCGACAACATTTTGGAACCTCCGTAGTTCCCATCTAGAGTACAAAATATTTGATAAAAAGAGCTCTGTTACCGTCCCTATGTTGGAACTGGACCATTTGAAAGTCCTTCAATATCGAAATTAACTATCCTACCGGGGACTATTAAACTGCGGATTGTCAAATTATGATTACAGTGTTTGAGTTCTCATACCTCAAAACTCAAACACTAGGAAGATTACTTATACTTGAATATTAGTCAATTTGACCTGACATTATAAGAAGTGATACAAACAATTGATTGCTTTGGGAGATAGAATTCCTAAGAGTATTCCGATACTATTTACCAGCTCAACTCAGTTATTTGTATCGCTCATATCAAGCCTAAACACTTCAAACAGTGTTGAATGAGTTCTTCAAAAAAACATATACTACATGTACACAAAAAGGATCGATAACTCCATGTTAGAGTCAAGAATCCCACGATAAAAACGAGAGTTTTACATCTAAGTCAAGATAAATGTATGCAAATAAGCCACCAGAATAAAGTTCACTTTGAACAAACACGTGACTTATATTCGGTCCAACAACGACCATTCAAGTTAAATATATAAGCCTTTCTTAATGGCTAATTATATTATTACTCGAATAGATTATCCTGTATATATAAACGAAAATCTCAAATATTATTTCGGACATGTGCCCCTCTCTACTTGGAAGTACGTTCATTTACTCCAATTTGGATTCAAATCCAAACAGATTAAATGTCTCTTCAGGATAAATCTACTAAGATGTATATTTGTTTGGAATCAATATTCCCTTAAACTCAATGTCTTACCGGGATCAACACTCCCGTAAATCTTAATGGGGTCAATACTCTTGTAAATCCTACCTGGATTAAGACCCCTCAGACTAAAAGTCTACTCGGATCAATCGATCCTATTTTACGCATGAATGAAAAGGAGACGTCCTTTTCATAGCGTTTAAAATATATAAAAGGGCCCTCTTTTATTTAAAAGTTAGACACTCAAAGGTGCAACTTTAGACATCTCACAAGTAACGATGCATCAAAATATATATTTTAAGTCTAAAAGACTAGGTATGAGCACTCAAATAACTTTCTAAAGTGCCAAGAAAAATTAGTACTCGGATAAATTCCCTAAAAATGTCGAATGATGATATTAGACCCGAAAGACACGAGGAACAGTGTATTATTCCCGGTCTAGGTTACAACCCTTCTAATGAAATAAAAGGGTTAAGTAGTCATCATCTAAAATATATACCTCCGAGTCCCGTATGTTTTTCCTTTTCAGGAAATGGACCACATGGAAGGAATAATCAAATGCTCGAGATTTCATACTTCAAAGCTCTAACACTTGGGGGACTATATATATGGAAGGCAAAGAAGACTAGAAAATCAGAATTCAAGTCAAGCCTAAGGTCTACCCAACAAATCAAAAGATAAGAGCCATGTCACGAGCCAAAAACGCAAGCCTGATTCAAAAAACCTGTGAAGAATACACTCGTGGATGTAAATTTCAAAATCTTACGACTGTTTAGGTTAAAGGCAATATTTAATCATGGGTTGCAAGATATACCCTTGAATTTTTTACAAATCTGTTGTAAAGAAAACAGTTACGAAAGAGTTATAGATGATACTTAAATACATGTAAAGTATTATATAAGTCGAAAGATAGAATGATACAAAACTTTCTTCAAAGTTGTTCAAAGAAACATGTGTGTTCCTATTTCTTCTTTCGTATGTTTACACCACTACAAAGTTGAGACGTCTTCTTCATTAAGTGTCGTTCATAAAAGGGTCCTCTTTTATAATTCGTGCTTATTCAAAAAAGTCACGAAGAATTGAAGTATTTTTAATGCAAAGTTAAATAACAAAGGGTGAAACAAAAACCCAAACAGTAAATAGACAGAAAATAAAGCCGAAATTTATATATCAAACTTTGCAAACATAAGGCAAACATTTGTCTTCAAACCCCGACACAAGACAGGAGTAAACCAACCAATTATTGACGAAAGGAACATAAGCGGTGGAGTTGTCATCTGAATCTCTAAGTTCTGCACTTTTTCTTCCTTCGTCCGATTTTTGTCCCTATTGGATTTTTCGGCAAAGTATTTAATGAGGCAGAGGCAAGGATGAAAAAGTAAAAATCTTCCACTTCCAGGTCATTCATAGTGAGTAACCGGAAAGTGGGGGGACTATCTGTATTAGTGAAAAATAGACCCGCCATGTGGGTCTATTAAATGGCGACACGTGTCAGCAAAGTTTGGAGAAAGGTAAAGAATGACATGTAAAGATGATATGTGAAACACCCCCGGGACGGAACATACTCGTACCGTGCTTGTTAGCCTCGGAACTGATCATCATAAAATAGCCCGGATCAGGTGCAGGAGAATATCTCATAATTACAAATGAGGAAGGAATCAATTAATCCCAGATTATATGGGATTTACCATCATTACACTATCAGTTACAAATCAATTATTAATAAATGCAATAAATAATTGTAACGGTCAGAACAAGGCAATCAATTACAAGATTGACTCAACAGGCACGAGATTGACTAAATAGGCACGGGATTGAGTCAACAGGCACGGGATTGACTCAACAGGCACGGGATTGACTCATCAGTTACGAAATTAACTCATCAGTTATGGAATTAACTCGTCATTTACGGAATTAACTCATCAGTTACGGAATTTCAACATTTATACAGCTGTTACAAGTCTTCCAAAAGTAAGATGGAATTAGTAAATGCTCATAATGGACCCATAATTCAAGCAGAATAGTTACTTAGATTTAGCCCTATAAATAGACATACTTTTACCACCATGAAAGGAATCTAATTTTCTTCTCTATAATTCTATACATTGTAATTTATAGCATATTGCTCCCAAGTTAGCCATAGTTCGGCCCTTCAAGCTCTGTTCGGCTCATTATCCTACCAAGGATCATTCAATAAGAATTCTTTCTTCTCTGCTTTATTTTATTATATTATCTGTCATTAGTTTATTTTCCATTTCTCTATCACGTTGTATTGATAAAAATTTATATCTTTCGGATTGAATCAGTTGCTTGTGG
Organism: Nicotiana attenuata; assembly: GCF_001879085.1. Lineage (NCBI taxonomy): Eukaryota > Viridiplantae > Streptophyta > Magnoliopsida > Solanales > Solanaceae > Nicotiana > Nicotiana attenuata. The sequence continues at coordinate 85,969 of NW_017671969.1, read as the reverse complement.
CCCGTCATATAAAATTATTGCTTTGACCTTGAAAACTATTTTTTGGGTTAAATAGTTTGGTTCCGTTACGGGGAACTCAAGCAAATTTGCTATTCATCCAAAGATAGTAACAATTTTTGTTAATATTCGCTTGTTTTCAGTTTAAACCTTCATGATGGCTAAAATTTGCCAATCAACACAGTTGAGGACAACCAAGTTGGAGATGGCTATACCATGCAAAATAAAAAGGGAAGAATAGCCATGATAATGATAAGCAAGCAACAAGCAGAGAAAATGGAGAATGTATGTCGGTATATTGGTACCGCAACTATTAGTACCAGAACTTATTATAACGGATTTGTACGAAACAGTTTCGGAACATGAGGTTCAGATACACCAGGTTCGAAAACCAAACCGAGGTGATTCCGGATCCGATTGAAGAAGTCAGAAGAATAACGCCGGACCTACCCGCAACCGACGAGTAAAATTTAAATTCGATATAATACAAAGCTCCGAATAGAGGAAGACACGCTCATTCAATTGAAAGTCAAAAACAGGTCCGGTGATCAAACGGATGTGATTCTTGGGTGATCCGAATCTAAACGCAAAAATCTAAAAAATAGGTTCGAGCAAAGAGATACGATATTTTCTTCTCAGCCTGGAAAAGATCCGGATCTACCCGAACAGGTAAGGAATTACCTTGCTAAGTTGCAAAATTCCACAAGAGAAGAATGAAGATTAGGAATAACATGGGTAAAACACCCACGAGATTGCTTACAAAGATACCACACCTAACAACTGAAAAAGAAGAGATTGATGCGGGATGGAATAGACCACGAGGAAGGAAGGTTCATTAATAATCTTGGACAATTATACAAATATTTTCGGAATCAATCATTGAACCGAAGGCATCAAAAGCCACAAGGTCAAATGCTGAAGAACTAGAAATTATCATTGACTTCCCAAATAGGAAGGTTTACGTTGGTCGAGACTCAACACCAAATTTAAAGGTAAGTCGATTAAACTTTTACATAGCAAAAATTGCTTTGCTTGCCTCCATGCTGACATAACAGATATACCACCGGAGATAAAGATTTATATGTTCAATATTGACCCGCGGTATAATCCGATCAAGCAAAAGAAGAAACTAGAGTCAAATAATAAAAGATAAATTACAGAACTTCGAAATATCGATTTAGTCCGAAAAGTCGAATCATTCGAACTTGCTAGCTAACAACAATGCATCATTACTTTCAAAATTCCGAGGAGAAAGATGATTGCTGGTACACCAAATTATCTCGGATGTCTCGATATTTAATTCAAGAAGATAAAGGTACACATTCGCCTATTTGTTATATAACTCTAAAACATAATATTTTACCTATGTACACACTGTAATTTTTTAACAAAGAATGATCAATTGATCACCTTATGATCATATGGCTTCGCCATTGAGTGCTACGTTTACAAAAATAGTTTAAAACTGAGTAAATGTAAAAAAAAATACCAAACTTAAATGGAAAAGAAGGGTTATCATTAGTCATATCAAACGTAAATCAAAGAAGATATTGATTCCAAACAGGCCTGTTTGGTTGATACAGACTGATAGGAGTAATCCATTGTAGTAACATCTGATGAGGTGGTCCGTAATGTATTATAATACGCAAATCAATGAAAAATATTTGAAACCTCATCTATTGTTCTGATATTTTACACTAGCATTTATTGCTTGAAGACCATTGGTGTTAGACAACAAAGGTTGCTTCAGCACCTTCATATTAGTGAGCTATCTATTTTTTTTTTATGTTGCAAAAACGATAAGATTTGACAAGGAGAATAGTTGAGTGACAAGGAAAATAGGATCAATCGATTCTATTTTACGCCTGAATAAAAAGGAGACTTCCTTTTCATAGCATTTAAAATATATATAAGGGTCCTCTTTTATTTAAAAGCTAGATACTCAAAGGTGCGACTTTAGACATCGCACAAGTAACGATGCATCAAAATATATATTTTAAATCTAAAAGACTAGCTATGAGCACTCAAATAATTTTTTAAAGTGCCAAGAAAAATTAGTACTCGGATAAATTCCCTAAAAATGCCGAATGATGATATTAGACCCGAAAGACACGAGGAACAGTGTATTATTCCCTGTCTAGGTTACAGCCCTTCTAATGAAATAAAAGGGTTAAGTAGTCATCATCTAAAATATATACCTCCGAGTCCCGTATGTTTTTCCTTTTCAGGAAATGGACCACATGGAAGGAATAATCAAATGCTCGAGATTTCATACTTCAAAACTCTAACACTTGGGGGACTATATATATGGAAGGCAAAGAAGACTAGAAAAATCAGAATTCAAGTCAAGCCTAACGTCTACCCAACAAACCGAAAGTTAAGAGCAATGTCACGAGCCAAAAACGCAAGCCTGATTCAAAAAACCTGTGAAGAATACACTCGTGGATGTAAATTTTAAAATCTTACGAATGTTTAGGTTAAAGGTAATATTTAATCATGGGTTGCAAGATATACCCTTGAATTTTTTACAAATCTGTTGTAAAGAAAACAGTTACGAAAGAGTTATAGATGATACTTAAATACATGTAAAGTATTATATAAGTCGAAAGATAGAATGATACAAAACTTTCTTCGAAGTTGTTCAAAGAAACATGTGTGCTCCTATTTCTTCTTTCGTATGTTTACATCACTATGAACTTGAGACGTCTTCTTCATTAAGTGTCGTTCATAAAAGGGCCCTCTTTTATAATTCGTGCTTATTTAAAAAATGTCACCAGATAAACTCAATCCCCAACCCCCAAACACACCATCATACAAGGAAAAACTCCTACAGGATGAGTTCTTCATCAACAACAACATCACTCCAGCAGCTGAATATATTTCAACACAACCCATGGACATACAGCAAACAGAATTGGATGCCAAAGGCTCAGGGTTGATCACAGCCAACTTGAAGCGAATAACGCTGACTGAGGAGAATATTAATCGCATGTACAGTCCTTGGAAATTCTCAGTTATCATAAAACATATAGGTAAAAGGCTGTTGCATGACTATCTAAAAAAAATTACAAGACATGTGGAAAATTAATGAGAACTTTCCCCTCGTTGATCTTGGGGAAGATTATTACACTGTCAAATTGGCCAGGGAAGAAAACATGACAAAAATACTGCACAATGGCCCCTGGTTTATTAATGGATTCTTTCTTTCTACTCAAAAATGGGTGTCAAATTTTATAGCCAAAGAGGCACACCAAAGCTTTACAGCTGTGTGAGTTCGTCTTCCCCAGTTATCCACGGAATTTTATGATGAAATAATACTATCAAGAATAGGAAACTGCATTTATTACTTGAAGACCATTGGTGTTAGACAACAAAGGTTGCTTCAGCACCTTCATATTAGTGAGCTATCTATTTTTATTTTTATTTTATGTTGCAAAAACGATAAGATTTGACAAGGAGAATAGTTGAGTGACAGCGATAAAACTGTTATTTTCTGTATCTTAAAATGAAAGGTTCATATCTTACTTCTTACCAGACTTCTTTCACTTCCCATACAGAAAGCCCTACCACCAAAAAAAAAGAAAAAAAAGTTCCCCGAAAAAAGAATAAGTTGATTATTTCTTATTTGTTACGTGACTTCTAACTGTTCATGCTGGCACCGAATTATACCTAGCTAAAAAAATTGATACTTAAACATGGTAAAACAATATAATAATTATTAATGAGTTGTTGAGGACAGGGGGAGCTACAATCTATATCTATATATATATATATATATATATATATATATATATATATATATATATATATATATATATTGTTACCATGTTATCATACTTAATTCGGTTAATGATCATATGCAATTATATTAGGAACTTTTGTTATCTTAATTTAAATTATGTAAATACTACTTCACCTCTGGCAAAAAAAAAAAAAAACTCCAAATAACTATAAACTCTTTCACATTTAAAATTCTATAATTATAGTTCTTTAAAACACTACAGCTACATTTGAATAAAGCGATTTTCTTTTAAAATAAATGTAATATATAGGGTACACGTCTATGTTTATCCAGATAACAAAAAAAAGTTTAAAAGTTGATAAAAATTTACTTACATATACAATAAAGTAAACCTACATGCTGGAGAAGAGAAACATCACAAAAATCAGTCAATATTCAACACAAGTTGTTTTTTTCCTTTTTGAAAAATATTTGTTTGAAGAGTCAATTTATATAAATGGACATAAAAAAAATAACAAACTTTCGGTATCATTAATTTCTATTTAACACCTTCTAGGAATTGAAGGGTATAAGCCGAAACCTCTTCATTTAGCTGCAGTCAAACCAATATTGCAAGGGTATATTATTTTTTTCATTGAGGAATATTAGTTTTGAATCATTAGATTATGTGAAAGATTTTTTTCTCGAATTCAAAAAGAGGGATATTGCTTTCTAATTGATAGTTTCTAGAGTTCATTACCCAAATGGTCACTCAACTATCCNTAATTGATAGTTTCTATAGCGATTTTCAAGTGTAACAAAAAGTATATTTAAAAAAAATTGGTATGACGGAAATAGTTATTTTTAAAATGTAAGCAAATTATTTCGAAATGGGAATATTTTTAAATTATAATTTCATTTTTAAAATAAAGATAAGATATTTTTAAATTATAGTAGAGAGTTTTTAAATTAATTATAATAGAAGTCATATCATGGATAAAATCAAAAAATCGAAATCTTATGGATTATTACATAAATATCCGGCTAGATTTTTTGTTTACTTTTTTTTCTAATATACCTAGATGATATACCGATTACACACGATTATACACATGTTATATATGAATTATATATAAATTACACATCCACAATTTTTTAATTTAAGTGGTTGGGTGAGCACCTGTTTAGGTTGATAAGATAAAGCCAAAAGAAAAATATAATAGAATTTCAACCAAGACTAAAAATATAAATAAATTTCTTATGTAGACAATTTCTATTAAACACTCATCCTTTTATTACGAAATAAATTAATTTTGTGTAACAAAAAAAAAAGCATAAAAAATAAGATAAAAGAAAATAATATAGAAAAAGTGTATCAAAAATCTAAAAATCAGAAATATAGGACGACAACGAATTTCTTCTTCTGTTTCATCTTTGTTGAGCGTAAAAAATTTGGAAGCCGATCTCATCGATTTCAAATTTTTTTTCAACTAAAATTCATAGATTATAAGATAAAGATATCTTAGAATATTTTTTTTATTTACAATGTGTGTCGTTTTAAAAAAATCAATATTACTAACAAACTGATATGATATCCGAATTTTAATTTTAATTGTAATTTAAGTAGTTTGCATTGAGTTAAGCCAAGTATGGTGTCGAGAAAAAACTGCTTGGCAATTTAAAGACAATATATGCAATGTTATATAATAACAATCAATTAATCTAACATTTAATGATTCAAAGAACAAAAAATCTTTATATGTATAGGGTATTCAAAATTTAAAATCTGTGGCTAGAGATCGATAAACTCAAAATGGAGTCATACTGAAATAAATTTCACCGGGCAAAGAATCATTTAAATTTTTAGATAGCTGAATAAAGTGAATTTTAAATTAAGGATAATATCTTCACTGGCATTATTATAAAAATATCATTATTGAATATATAATGTTGTAGGAATTGAAATTTTAAAATAGAAATATTTTTTTAATTATAATAGCATAACAAATAAGAATTCAAGTCGCAGTAAAAGAGTCACATCGTAACCAAAGAATCGTTCATATTGTGCCAACCTTTGTGCTTTGCCAGAGCTCATAAGCACAAATTATTATTTCGCTTTGTGTCTATTTTTAGGTTCCAATAACAACAATAAGAATGGAGCAAAAATAAAATTATCACTATGAGATTTGAGAAAATGTTAGCCTTTTTTCATGTAGTGTTTTATAAACAATATCTAACGATTATCTATAATTATCTAGAAGGTTTAAATTTTAAGTTTATTTACATATAATTCAAATAACTCACATATTTAACATGGTTAATGACGAATATCAAAATGGAGTCATACTAAAAGGAAAATCACTGGCTAAAGAATTTTGCAAATTTAAATAGCCGACTAAAATGAGTTTTGAATTAAGGATAATATTTCCACTTACATTGTTATAAAAATAATTATTATTGAAAAATAAAATTTTAGAAACCTAAAATTTAAAATAGAAATAATTTTTAGAAAATATCAACACACCAAATAAGAGTTCAAGCAGTAGTAAAAGAGTCAAGTCGTATCCAAAGAGACCTTCATAATCTCAACCTTTGATTGTTTGCCATAAATATGAGTTATTATTTTGCTTCTAGGAGATTTGAGAAATGTTTAATTATTTTCACGTAATGTTTCTTAATTAATATCCAATGATTATCTATATTTATCGAGAAGGTTTAAATTTTAAGATTTTTTTACGTATAATCCAAATAACTCAAATATTTAACATGGTTAGTGTACGCGCATCTGCGCGGGTGCTAATACTAGTATAAGTTACCGGCAAACTTATCCCTGTTTTTTATTTAGAAAATTACTAAATATGTATAAATATTTAATTGAGAACTTAGTAATCAAAATAAGCTATGGGTTGGTGGCAAGTTCAGAATCCATAAACTTCAGGGGCGAAGTCACCTTTTACTAAGCAGTGGTCAATTGTCCACCCTTCATCAAAATATTACGAAATATTATATTGTGTATATAAATAAAATATTAGATTTTAAATGTATATAACACATATTAAATATCTTTTGTCGAATTTTTTTTGATTTCTTACAAGTTTAAATACCTTTGAAGAAATTTCTGGTTTAATCACTAGTTAAAAGACATACTAAATTATATCAATTACTTGCTCTTTATTTTGTCCATACATATTTCACTGATTGGATGTTACAAAATAATATCCACTTTAACCGATCTTAAACTTTGCAAAGTCGCCACTGTGACACGCTACAGTCCGTGGCAAAGAGCTGACACCGACACAAGTGTGAAACTAGTAGCAAGTGAATTATCATTTTAAAAATAAAATGTTACAATTTTAAACTTTTAAGAGCTTGACGAAAATTATGAGACAAAGGAAGTGTTTTCTCCCGTATAGGCGTTTTTTCCAGGGAAGATGATACTCTATAGCGATTCTTAAAATAATAATCAAAAAATATATATTTTTTATATATATATATTTTATACCGAGCCTTTCTTACGTGCTACTGTTATTATTTTTCATCTATTTTCTGGTACTTTTGATTATATTATTTCTATGCTTTCTGCTATTGGTACTGATATATTGTCTTTTTCGTCTGCTTGAGCCGAGGGTCTATCGGAAACACCCCCTCTAGTCTCTACCCCTTGGGGCAATGGCGGATCTAGAATTTTTAAATTATGGGTGCTCAATTATTTTTAATTTGAAAGTTACTACTGAGACTGGGTGTTTAATTAATATATTTGTATAATTTACTAGTTTTTTCTATATAACTATAAAGTTTGGCTCCAAAAGCAATGGGTGCTCAAGCACCCATATAATGTACATCCGCTACTGTCTTGGGGTAGAGGTAAGGTCTGCGTACACTCTACCCTCCCCAGACCAACTTGTGGGATTTTACTGGGTTGTTGTTGTTGTTGTATATACATTTTGTATGTTATATACAAAAATTATACAAATTTTATACACCTTTTCGGTTATCGAATGTAAATAGTTTCTGGCAAGGATTAAAAAGAAAAAAAAAATCGTTTTTCCACTATTTGTTATTGTTTATTTAATTCCTTCAGTGACTGCTCTTGAAGACCACGATTAATATTCAATTGGGCCAAGTTAGATTCAAGAGAGTTCAACCAAGTATCCAGTCTCGCTATACTATGAATACTGGGCTGGGTCCTTGAGAACATATACTACAGGAACTCAAGAGCGGTGGCAGCTTTAAGGCCCAAGTCATCTGAGTGAGCCCGCATCATAGATGTGTTAGAGAAATTGGTACCACATGGTCATTGGGGGGGTTTGGGGGGGGGGGGGTCAACATTAGGAGTGGCAATAGTTAGAGAAAACTTGAAATCCAAATTGAAGCTCGAACTTTTTAGATTTTCAGATTACGGATTAAATTTTAGATTTTAAATTTAATTCTTAAAATGTTTGAATTTTGGATTGGATTTCGGATATGGGACTTCGGATTTTTGGATATCCAGTAATCCGAAATCTTTATACTTCATATTTAGCCCTATCAATTAGCCACTCATTTTTCATGTGCCGACTAAAAAGATTAGTATCCCACTCATTAAATATTAGTTCATATATCCAATACTAATTACTAAGTTTAATATCGATACCTTGCTAAATCGAATATAGGGTTCTTTTAATTGTTACCCACGCTAGTTTTTATTTTCTGTATTTGTGAATACTGAAGGTTGAAGTTGTGTAACTATCTAATTTGGCATGGTGTTATTATGTTTGACTTGTTAATATGTAGGGTCTTATTTACGCTTTTGTTGCATTTTCTTAATAATGATTTTATTGCTTGCATGTATACTTCATCTGTATGATTGTGATGGGATGAGGAATTATTAAGTCAATTTGACTTGAGTATCTTTTTTTGGATATTTCTTTTTTTGTACGAAGAATGAAAAATATCTATTAATCAGCTCAAAACTGAAAATTCAAAATATCCAATCCGATTAATCTGAAATCGAACTCGAAAAATCCAATCCAATCTAATCTTATTTGAATTATAATTTCTTCAATTCGAAAATTGAAAATTCAAACCGAAATTTTCATGTCCAATATGAATTTTCCGAACGCCCACGCATGACACTTTTTGTCGCGACCTGGAATTTCCATCATCAGGACCATGATGGCGCCTAACATTTCACTTGCTAGGCAAGCCAACGTTAGAGATCATTAAACTAATTCTTAAACCTTTTAGTGATTAAGAATAATTAAACCATAACAAGTTGAAAAGAGTGCAGAAATCCATAACAATCTTAATTTATAAAGCTACCCAGAATCTGGAGTCACAATCCACGAACTTCTAAGACTTAACTACAAGTAAATGTCTGAAGGAAATACAACTATTTTCGATACAAAAGAAACAGTAAAGAGAATATATGGAAGGGGACGCCAGGGCCTGCGGACGCCAACAGGTCTACATTGGGTCTCCAATCAGATGAAGCCAGCAGCTAAACTTAGAATCAGCTCGGACCGGTAAAGAAATATGCACAGAAAGTGCAGAGTGCAGTATCAGTACAACCGAACCCATGTACTGGTAAGTGTCGAGCCTAACCTCGGCGAAGTAGTGACGAGGCTAAGACAAGACACCCACAAAACAATCCTGTGCGGAATAACAATATATACCAATAACAGCAATAAAAGAAACAAGACGAGTAATATTGGGAGGGGGACATGCTGAGGGGATCACAAGATAAAGGATCACAGCAGAATTAAGAACTTTGATCAACCGATATAATTAGAATAGATAAGGAGAAGTAACCACAGCAAGAGAAAGTACACGGCATCACCCTTCGTGCTTTTACTCTCAACCTCACCATATGAATCAAAAAGAAACAGCATGGCATCACCCTTCGTGCATTAACCCTCACAAAGTCATGGCACGGCATCACCCTTCGTGCATTAACGCTCACAATATGGCACGACATCACCCTTCGTGCATTAACACTCACAAATCATGGTACATCATCCCCCTTCGTGCAGTAACACTCTCCTCACCAAAACAAGGAACAATAACAATAGCGAGATAGAAATATCAAGAACAAGTCTTACTTCAGCATTTGGTTCCACAATACCAACCTCAACTTCGAATCGATACTCAATCAATACCAAAATCTGTCAAATATAATAAGAACAATCAACATAATGATAAACTAGTCTGAGCATGGGTAATATAATCACGGAAAGCTACAATTTCATGAATAAGACTCACTCGCATGCTATGACTCGACAACAACGCATAGGTACTCGTCACCTCACCTATACGTTGTACTCAACATTCAAACACGTAGCAAATAGGCAAATAATACCTAATCCCTCAAGCCAAGATTAACCACAATACTTACCTCGCTCCAACAGCCAAACTCAAAGCTCAACCACGGCTTTCCTCTCAAACGAGCCTCCGAACTAGTAGAATCTAGCATATTACCAACAAAACGATTCAAATTAAGCCTTAGGAACTACCCACGATTGCAAAGAATTCAATTTAGGCTATTGTTGAAAAAGTCAACAAACCCGGGCTCGCTTGGTCCAAACCTGAAATTTGGACCAAAACCTGATTACTCATTCACCCCCGATCCCGGATATATAATTTGTTTCGAAATCCGACCTCAATTTGAGGTCTAAATCCCCAATTTATCAGATCCCTAGTTTCTACCCAAAAATCCACAATTCCACCATGAAAACCTTAGATTTTAAGTGTAAATCTTGTAAAATAAAGTGAAAGATTAAAAGAAACTAGTTTATAATTACTTACCAATATTTTGGGGAAGAAATGGGTCTTTGGAAAATCGCATAGAGGGTTTCTTGTTTTGAAAGTTTTGAAAAATGAGCAAGATCCCGTCTAAGTCAAGTTTTACCAGCTGCAGATGTCGCAAATGCGACCTGGGCTTCGTTAATGCGAAGCATGCAAATGTGAGAAAAGCTTCGCAAATACAAACCTCTCACATTTCTACTGCCTTCACAAATGCGAAGATAAGGTCGCAAATGCGAACTTGAATCTCCGCAAATGCGACTCAATGATGACATTTGCGATCACTGCCCTTCCCAGACTCCCTTTGCAAATGCGAAGGAAAATTCGCAAATGCAAAAACTGTTGGCCCAGCTTCTCTTCGCATTTGCGATGAGAAGCTAGCATATGCGAACCCTTTAGAGGTCGCATATGCGATGCCTGATCTCGCAAATGGGAGATCAGAGGCCTGCAACAAGATTAGATACATTAGAAATATTCTCTAAGTCCAATTTCACTCCGTAGCCTATCCGAAACTCACCCAAGCCCTCGGGGCTCTAAACCAAAAGTGAACACAAGTCTAAAAACATCATACGAACATGCTCGCGTGATCAAATCGCCAAAATAATACCTAGAACTACGAATTTAGCACCAAATCAAATGCAATTTTCAAGAAAACTTTGAAACTTCTAATTTCTCAATCGGACGTCCGAATCATGTCAAACCAACTCCGTTTCTCACCAAATTTCACAGACAAGTCATAATTAGGGTATTGGACCTATACCGGGTTTCGGAACTAAAATACGTACTCGATATCCAAAAAGTCAAACATTGGTCAAACATCTCCATTTCATTAAGTCTTTAACTTTCAAATTTCAACAAAGTCCGATATTTCGGGCTAGGGACTTCCGATTTTAATTCCGGGCACACGTTCCAAATTACGATACGGACCTACCGGGACCGTTAAAACACGAATCCGGATCCTTTTGCCAAAAAATGTTGACCGAAGTCAACTTAAATAAAGTTTTTAGGCAAAATTTCTTATTTTTATCAACTTTTAACATAAAAGCTTTCCAAAAATACGTCCGGACTGTGCATGCAAATTGAGCACGGTAAAAATGAGATTTTAAAGGCTTAAAAGCGCATAATTGAGTTCTAAAACACAAGATGATATTTCGGATCATCACACTTTTTAGCCCAATTCCTTATTTATTGTTGATTTAGCGTACTTTACCTATTTTAACAAATTTTTATGCACTATGTATCACCCCTTCCCAATTCATCTGCTTCTTCCACCCACCTTCTATAGCTATCTCTCACCTATAAATCTCTATGTCTGACTGTTTCTCAAAAAATTTGTCCCTCAATTTTTGATGTTCGCTTGTATTCTTTGATAATTGGAAAAAAAAAATAAAAAAAAATAAAGGTTGAAGAAACATGAAGGTATGAAATTCATATATGCAGCAATGCTAGTTCATCCAGTTGTCTATGTTTGCTAAGAAAATGTCCAAAGAAATGAAACACGGAAAGAGAGTGAAATAGAAAGGGAGAGAAAAAACAAAGAGAAATGACTCCTTTCACTCTAAAAATAAGAACTCTAGGGCATGAAAAGGGAAATGACACATCCAATCTTCTTCAAAATTACATATAACTTCGTCCAATATTTTAAACAAATTTTAACCGTACCCACCCATAAAACAAGCACTAAGAAATTGCAGATTTCAAATTCAAACTACAAATGTGTCTTTAATTGTAGTTTGTTAAAACCCTCTTCAAACTATTCACCAAATCAAAGGGTATTCAACAAGAGCACAATATTAATTTGACGGAATAATATAGTGGAATCAATTGAAGATCACAAGAAAAAGAAAATAAAAGCAGAGTTAAGATCACATCCAGTAATGCTCAATGATTGCTTAAGATTATGACTGTTAGAAAATTTGGGAGAGAGACAACACAAAAGAACACTCAAAATTCACAAAGAAGAAAGTGGAGGAAAGGATGATTTCTATTCAACTTGACTTGCTCCAAATGGTTAGGAATACATGGCTATTTATAGGAGAAATCTTTCATGTATCTAGCCTAAACTACATGTAAACAACATAATAACTAAGTCCATACCTCACATCGTTCAAGGTACATGGATGACATTACTAGACATTGTACCTTTCATTGTACATCAACGTGTTCATACTCTAATACATGTACTAACTTAATATTCTAGTTCATGGACTAATGTAAACAAATGGAAACAAGATGATATTGTTCACATTCAACATCCCCCCTTAAACTTGTTTCATCACTCCAAGAGCCTTCCTTCACTTTTGAAAAAGCTCAATATTCAACGACTTGATGAAAATATCCGCAATCTGGTCTTGTGACTTCACGTGCTCAAGCTTCATAACCTTATTTCATTTCCTTCAACCTTGTAGCCCAAAGGTTAATCAATGTAAACCTCTTCCTCCAAAATACCATTCAAGAAAGGCGACTTCACATCCATTTGTTGAATTTTCCATTGATTTTGAGCTGCTAATGAAATAATAAAACAAATTATTTTCAAACGAGAAATCGGTGCAAATACCTCATCATAGTCAACCGGCCTTTTGCTTGTATCCCTTGGCAACCAATCCTGCTTTGTACCTTTCCAGCTTACCCTTGGAATTTTTCTTTAACTAGTACACCCATTTAACACTAATGGCGCTTTTGCCTTTTGGAAGTGTGGCTAATTCCCAAGTATCAATCTCCTTGATTACCTTGGTTTCTTCATCTATGGCATCTCTCCATTTGGCATTTTAGGCAGCCTCTTCATAAGTTAAAGGCTCACTATCCACCAACAAACAAAAGCGAGTCAAATCATATAAATCTTTTCTTATCGCTTTCGTATTTTCATACAACTCACGAAATTTTTTAATTTTCTTAGGCACTTCACTTGAAGAACTTGAACTTGACTCATCTTCTTCTTGAACTTGTACTGCAGGTGTTGAAAGTGATGTGATAGGCTGCTCTGCAACTTCTTCATCATCATCTTCATCAAAGAAAGGACTAAAAGAGTAATCTTGCTCTTTAGTTTTCCATTCCCAAGCATTATCTTCATCAAACTCAACATCTCTGCTTATGGCGATCTTGCCATTTCTTGGGTTATATAATTTATAACCTTTAGAACTTTTATCATAGCCAATGAAAACATACCTCTCACTTTTATCATCAAGCTTGGACCTCTTCTCATCCGGCACATGTGCATAGGTAATGCTCCCAAAAACTCGAAAATGAGCAACTTTTGGCTTGAAACCACTCCAAGCCTCTTGAGGTATTTTGTCACGAATATTTTAGTGTGACACCGATTTGACAAATATACTGCACACACAACTGCTTTAGTCCAAAACTCCTTTGGCATATTTTTGCTCTTCACACCATGTTGATAATAGTCTGGTTCTCCACGGCGCCATTTTGTTGTGGTGATCTTGGAACAGTCAAGAAATGATGAATTCCACTATTTTCACAAAGAACCTTGAATTCATTTGAAGTGAATTCTCCACCATTATCAGACCGCAATGACTTAACTTGATAGCCACTTTGTTTCTACACGATACTCTTGAATTTTTTGAAAGTATCAAACACCTCAGATTTCACCTTCAAAAAATACACCCAAGTTTTTCTAGAAAAATCATCAATAAAAAGTAAAAAATAATTACTTTTACCAAGTGAAGATGGCTTGATTAGTTCGCACACATCCATGTGAATTAACTCCAATGGCCATCGGGCTCTAGTCAAAGACTCTTTAGGAAAGCTTTTTTTTGCTTGCTTTCCAAAGAGACAACCTTCGTAAAGTTGGCTCGGATGATTAATAGTTGGCAATCCATTCACCATGCTTTCTTTCTTCATCAACCTTAGACTATCAAAATTCACATGACCAAATCTCATATGCCAAAGCCAAGATGAATCTTTGGTACATGAAAGCAAACACCTTGGAACATCACATTGAATGTTCAAAACAAACATTTCATTATTAGCCATAGGAACTTTGGCTAACAACTCCCATTTTCATCTTTCAAGAATAATTTTTTATCTTTCAAATGAATATCATAATTTTTCTCCAAAAGCTGCCCCAAACATAAAATATTACTTTTTATCTCCGGTACATACAAAATATTAGAAATTAATTGGTGACTACCATCTTTCAAGTGAATTAAAATCGTACATTTTCCTTTGATTTTTACCTGCGAAGAGTCTCCAAAAGTGATGTTGCCACCATTTAATTCTTCAAGCTCCACAAATAAATTTGTCTTTCCTCAAATATGGCTACTTGCACCGGAGTCAAGGTACCATTGATTTCTCTCTACACTTTCTTCTCTTTTACAAGCGAGAACTAAATTACCATCTCCATCTTCATTTTTGCTCTCCGTGAAATTATTTTTTTCCTCCATATTATTTTTACATTTCCGGGAAAAATAACCAAATTTATGACAAGTATAACATTCAATATTAGACTTATCATACATTCCTTGATTTTGCCTCCATCCTCTACTTCTTCCACGACCTCTTCCTTGATTAGAGTCTTGGCTCCTATTTTCATTATATGGTGGTTGACTACCACCTCTTCTTTTTCCACCACGACCATGTCCACGTCCACGACCTCTTTGTTGTGAGCCACGCCTTTCATCTTTCTCCTTGAAAGAAAGTTTTGCTTGCAACTCTTGTTCAACGGATTCTTCTTTCGATTTCTTCAACTTTTCTTCATGTGCTTGCAAAGAACTCGTGAGTTCTTCAGTGGCCATGGTATCCAAATCTTTGTACTCTTCAATAGCCACAACAATATAATTAAATTTTGAATCAAGGGATCACAGTATTTTGCAACGACCCTATCATCACTTAAGTCTTCACCATATCTCTTCATTTGATTGACGATAGCCAAAACTCTTGAAATGTAACCCGAAACGGATTCGGATTCCTTCATATGCAATGATTCAACTCTCCTATTAAGGTTTGGAGACGAACTCTTTTCACTTTATCCAAACCTTTAAAGGAAGTTTGAAGAATCTTCCATGCTTGCTTTCAGGTGGTTGCATTTGCAACCTTTTCAAACATGTTATCATCTAAAATTTGATGGATGAGAGTGAGCGCCTTTTGATCTTTCTTTTTAAAGGAATCATCATCTTCCACTCCACCTCCGACTTTAACCAGTTCCCAAACATCATAGGCATCAAGCAAGGCCTTCATCCAAATACACCAATTTTCATAGTTCTTTTTTGTGAGCATAGGAACTTGAAATGGAGTTCCATTACTATTTGTCATTTTCTCTTCAAGTTTGGTTGTCTCTCAAACACACCGACTCTGATACCACAATGTTAGAAAATTTGGGAGAGTAAGACAACACAAAAGAACAGTCAAAACTCACAAAGAAGAGAGTGGAGGAAAGGATGATTTCTATTCAACTTGGCTTGCTCCAAATGGCTAGGAATGCATGGCTATTTATAGGAGAAATCTTTCATGTATCTAGCCTACACCACATGTAAACATATTAACTAAGTCCACACCTCACATCTTTCAAGGTACATGGATGACACTACTAGACATTGTACCTTTCATCGACTTCCCCAGACCAGAACTGAAAGGACATACCAGCCCCCGAAGGATTATTGGGCATTCCTTCATGTCGGGAGGAGGTAGTGGTTGGAGGAGAAGATAAGGACAACTTTCTTTCTTCCATTCCACTCTTGCTCCAATCCCAATAGGATAAATAGAGCTAGCACTTGCTATAAGGGCTTCTGACTCGCCTGTAACTGGCTGCAAGGTTTGCTTAAGGCTAGGCGTATAGATAGGTTTCTCGATCTCGAGATTAATTTAATGTCAATGTGTTCATACTCTAATACATGTACTAATTTAATATTCTAGTTCATGGACTAATATAAACAAATGTAAACAAATGAAAACAAGTTTATATATTGTTCACATTTCAACAATGACAACTCATCAAAATCATATCTAAAGGCGGTAATTTATTCCTACTAAAATCCTAACTTAACCATTGTTAAATCCTCTAAATTTTCACTCTTCTCGCTCTTCGGAACAACAAAATATTTCATTGTTGCTGGTGTTTCCTTCCTCATATATCTCAATTTCTCTCGTGTTATTCATGTTTCTTTATTAAGTTTTCTCATCAACCCACATCGAGAGAATACACCTTGAATGCAAAGCTCTAAGAGCTAGTTCCAACCGTACATGCTGCATTCTTGCTTTTTATTACTTTGACTTTGTCCTCCAAACAATCTAAGAATTTGAAAATGGGCAAGATTTATGACAAAGGTTAATGATTCCATGAGAAAAGTTTAAACTAAGTTCTATAAAAAACTCTCTCTCTCTCTCTCTCTCTCTCGTTTTTTTTTTTTTGATTCGAGTTTTAAACCTTGTTATCATGCTGGAAAACAATGGTTTGGGTTGGTTTTGGTGGCTAATGGAAAGCCAATAACTTCTGCACTTTTTTTGTTGCAAGAATATAGGAAGAAACTAACAAAGAAATTGACAGATGTTAAGTTGGATTTGAACATTAATAAATTACAACATTTAGATATGATTTGAAGAGTTGTCACACTATTAAACAACCATTGAGTATTACTTGAGCAAAAGTAATTTTATAGTGCTTTTTTTCCCGGTTGGCTGCCGATTACAAGTTAATTTTATAGCTAAATTTATTTTCTTTTTATATTTTTATTGAATTTAAAATTTATTAATATTTTTAATACGTTATCTTGTAGAGCGAATTAGATCAATATTGTTCTTTTACTTATTAAATTTAAAATATAATGAGCCACGTTAGGAAACAGAATAACAAACATAAATAGATAGAAAACAGGGTATTCCAAATGAAAGCTTGGATTTTCATAGTATTATCACCGCTAATGAGAAATTTAAGCTGAGTTAACTTCTTGTTGTGTAACACCATTAGTGACATGAAATAGCGTAAACAACGTATCTCTAATAAAACAACGTACCAACAAGGATTATGGTGGAGTGGTAAGTACTCTTATATCCTTAACTAGAGGTCTTGGATTCGAGTCCCTAGGTATGGAGTCGCCTTTGTTAGGGAACGCTTTACCCCCATGTGAGACTTTCCGGTGCGAATCTGGATTATGTCGTATCCCAATATGGGTACGGATACCGAGTGGAAAACCAAAAAGCTGGATAGAAGGTTTTTGCTTGAACTAAAACTAAAGCTTGTAAGGTTTATTCAGTTTTGTAATCAGGCTAAATGGATGACAAGCAGCAGAAAGACATCAAAATTAGAGATTCTTTTCTGTGGATAAACTACACATCTGTTCCGTCTTATATGACATGTTACAACATGTTTGGGCATTATTTTATCAATTTGATTTTTCTGTGTACTAACAATATATAATGTTTACACTTATGTTAAGGAGATCAACAACATATACTATCTATGGTTATCCTAATTTGACAACACAAACATGCAGTATATAATATGGTACAATATGTTAAAAATAATGTATCTTTATTTTGCACTATTACTGTACATAAGTTAAGTTCAATATTCTATTATAACTTTACAATTTTGAAGAATTCTATTTTATCTAACTGTTCAACTTTTAAAAGTTAATAACTTCCCAGGTATTATTTTAATATTTCTTTCACTATCATAAGTCAAATTAATTTGTTTTAGATTCTTTATCCAATCCAACTTGGAAAGAAAAATGTGTGTCATATATATGTCATTTTTAGTGTTGAAAAACTTGTGGGCATGCAGATGAACTTGCAGTTGAGAGAAGCCATAGCAACCACTCATTAGAAATACAACAAAATCTAGCAGCCAAATCCATTCTCACCCTTAGCTTTTCCACCACCAAACCTATAGATCAAAAAGAGAATTAAATTCCAACAGAACAAAATGCATATTGTTCTGTCACAATTCTTCCTCCACCAACTAAGCCTCTCTTTTCTTCCTCTTATTCTTCATTCCATGGCCAAGAACCTACTTGAATAATTGCTTCACTTTGTCTCTTCACTGTTTTTTTTTCTTTTTCAAAATTTTCTTCCATTTAAGCCATGACTTCTTCTTACAATTTATCTAGTATTAGAAACACTACAAAATCAGAAGCCATGTTAGTAGCTCAAAAATCTTATCTTTTCTATCCAAGACAAAGGCTTTGTGTATTTTCCAATGAAACCCAATTTCCCAAGAAAGATTTTCTTGTACTGAAGCCCCAAATTAGTTCTGGCTTTTCATTTTTGAGACTGAAAAATACCAGCTTTAGACACCCTTTTGCTGCCTTATCATCTTTTGCTGAAGCAGATGGTGATAAAGGTGAGAACTTTGAAGTAAAAACCGACCAAGAACATGCCAATTCTTCTTCTGAGGAAGATGATGAATTGCCTGGAATGGCACAAGCTTTTCACATATCTTCAAGCACAGCTTCTGCTATATCAATATGCATTGCACTAGCTGCACTGATTTTGCCATTTTTCATGAAATCTTTGGGTCAAGGATTGGCCTTGAAATACAAGATGTTGTCTTATGCAACAATCTTGTTTGGTTTTTACATGGCTTGGAATATTGGAGCAAATGATGTGGCAAATGCAATGGGAACATCAGTTGGTTCAGGGGCATTGAGTCTGAGGCAAGCAGTGATCACAGCAGGGATTCTTGAGTTTGCAGGGGCACTCTTAATGGGAACACATGTTACTAATACAATGCAGAAGGGTATTCTTATGGCTAATGTTTTCCAAGGAAAGGATACTTTACTCTTTGCTGGTCTGCTTTCTTCTTTGGCTGCTGCTGGAACATGGTTGCAGGTGCATTTACTTGCTACCATTCCCTTTTTATTCCACAACTTATCCATAGTTCAAAATGTTAACATAACTTGCCTATTGTACAAGTAGTGGTTGAAAACTAGCTCCATATATGACGAGAGGGGGGTATTCAGATGGTCAACATCTCCCACCTACAAGCCAGGGTCGTGGTTTCGAGTCACCAAAGGAACAATAGTTCCAACAAAGGGGAGTCTAAGGGGAGGGGCTAATAAAATTACCTTTACTTTTCATTTTCAAAAACTAGCTCCAGATATAAAATGTCGGACATTTTAGGATGAAGGTATTAAATTATTACACCGATGATGCATTGAATATTCACGTCAATGTATAGTAGGTTACTTAAAATTTATTACAGATTATCGATGCATGAACTTAAATTGAGTTACTTAAATTACTCTTTCGGCGACAGGATTGTGTATATATTTTATATCGTCAGTACATGGAACTTAAATTGAGAATGGAATAAGTGACATAAGTGCAGCCTAGTAATTAGTGAAGTCAGAGAAGTCCCCGGAGATCAGGATTATAACCGAGTAGAGATTCAAAAATACTAGGTGATTTCTTTTCATTTGCCTCGGCCTTGATGATAGAATTATCCGAAACCTGTGCTGGTGGGGTTAATTGAAGTGTGCGCAAACTGCTGTAAACACCACTGTTATTAAAACTAAAAACAGAATGAGTGATATGAATTGGAAGAAATGGAGTAACAATTTAATCAATTTAGCTTGTGAGAGATTCTAGGAATTTTGGATGTTCCTGATTTCTACAAGGTAATCCTATACTAGGTTTCTGTTTCTGAATTTTTCAATGAGACAAAAGGAGTTAAGAACATTCAAAACCCACTGAAATACCTGACCTATAGAAGCCGTCTTGAGTTTCTTGTAATTGAACAAATCTAAAGAACAACTTAGGCCAGCAGTTGTTTAGCCGTTGCTCCAATAGTAAACTAAAGAAACATTGTCAAGAATATTACTCCCCTGGAATAATCTGCATATATTATAACTAGGAACACACTTAATATATGTGCTTGACATAACTTTATTTTATATTCTAAGGAGAATGGCACAAGTAATTACTTAACAAAGTCTTGTGTTTTGACTATCAATCTAGGTTATTAGCCTAAACTGACAAATAGTAAACGACATTTCAAGCCATGCCAATTATTTTGTAGATCAATGAACTTAGTAAAAACTAAAAGTCATGTAAACTGTCTTGGATTGATAAATTGCACATCATAGAAGCCACATTCTGAGAAGCTATTGAAATGATAAATTCTTGGTAGTACACAAATGGAACTTCAGTTCAAACTGCATCGGAATACATAGACTACCCTAACAATAAATTGCTCGGCGGAATAACTTTTCAGGCTCTAATTGCTAAAAATGGCTAATAAGTCTTAGCTAGGACCTCTGCCTATACTTTACATTTCGTTCGGATGAATCTCCGCTATATCACTCTGCATCTATCTGATCACGCATTTGACAGATGAAGCACTGCTGCCCATTTAGCAAATCACCAAGTACTCTCGTATGAATTTTCGGGTAAAACTCTGTGTTCTTGCTCAGGTTGCATCATATTATGGTTGGCCAGTATCCACTACACATTGTATTGTAGGATCTATGGTTGGTTTTGGTCTTGTTTACGGGGGACCCGGTGCAGTCTTTTGGAGTTCATTGGCAAGGGTAACTTCCTCATGGGTGATCTCACCTTTACTGGGAGCAGCAATGTCCTTTCTCGTGTACAAATGCATCCGGAGGGTATGTTCTTCTGATGTGCATACTCCTCAAGCTTTAGTGACCAAGACTTTTTCTATTGCAACTTACAATTCCTAATCCTGGTTCTTTTACTATTTTTAGTTTGTGTACAGTGCTCGGAACCCAGGACAAGCGGCTGCAGCAGCTGCACCTATTGCTGTCTTTCTTGGTGTCACCGGAATTTCTTTTGTAGCTCTCCCTCTGAGCAAGACTTTAACTCTAGCAATTGGCCAGGCTATAACCTGTGGCGCTGTTGGTGCTTTTGTAGTTGACAGGATCATTCGGGGCCAACTCGGTCACCTCCTTGCCAAGTCCAGTTCAAAAGAACCAGAACCAGAACCAGAAACTACCGACTCCAAAAACATTGGATTTCTTTCAGATATTGCAGGACCTAAAGGAACACAACTGAAAATAGTTTATGGTGTGTTTGGCTACATGCAAGTGTTATCAGCCTGCTTCATGTCATTTGCTCATGGTGGAAATGATGTCTCCAATGCAATAGGACCATTGGCTGCAGCATTGTCCATTCTACAGGGTGGACTCAGCGGAGCCGACATTGTAATTCCAAATGATGTTCTAGCATGGGGAGGCTTTGGAATTGTGGCAGGGCTAACAATGTGGGGATACAGAGTGATTGCAACTATTGGAAAGAAGATTACAGAATTAACACCCACCAGAGGATTTGCAGCTGAATTTGCAGCCGCGTCTGTGGTTTTGTGTGCGTCCAAGCTGGGGCTACCAATCTCAGGTACGCATACCCTGGTGGGAGCAGTCATGGGTGTCGGTTTTGCCCGAGGACTTAACAGTGTAAGAGCAGAGACAGTGAAAGAGATTGTGACTTCCTGGTTAGTAACAATTCCAGCGGGTGCTACCTTTGCTGTTATCTACACATGGATATTCACTAAGCTCTTATCATACATACTCTGAGTGTAAATTAACAGACAACGCCACCACTCAAACTTCTTGGATTAATTATAAAATCACACAGATAACCTTTCTGTCGTGATTTGAGAAATGCAATTTTTGAACCTTGAGGAGGATCCATGATCAAGAGTAGTAGTCCATTCAGTTTAGAAGACAAACAAGCTTTGGTTTCTGCCTAGCACTTTTGTGTTGGATTTAAGCAAATGTGATTTTGTTTCTTTGTATTTTACTTCCATATCAGGTTGTTGATCTTAGACATTAAAGTTTGAAACTGTTCTTCACATGCCTGGGACCAGTAGGTCAACATCTCAGTGCCCAATTAACAAGAAATTACAGTTAAGATCTTGTAGACTGAAGGCACAGGTAGTAAGGACCATTTACTATGAGCAAAGAGAAAGATGGTCTGAGGTAAAGGATAAAAGGAAGCAGTTGACAGGGAACACAAGAAAATGAGGAGGCAAAGTAATGTCTGAAAGAGAGTGTGTGTGTGTCTGTGTTCTTTATCCAAACAAAAGAGATCAGTCTAACTTCGACAAAATGGTTAGGATCTAATGCAGTCCAAAATTTGATCACACTTTGCGCATGCATAATGTAAACCGGAAATATTGTTCCATAACTGTGGAAGATAAAGATCTGTTTATTTCTTCTAAAATCAGAGCTGTGTATGTTTTATGTGGTATACAACTACATAGCGCAATGTTACATGGTACAAAGGTTTCTCCTTCCTTGTCTGTCCAGCTGCTTTCCTTGTAACTAACACAAATAATGACATCCAAATCTCCAAAAAAAAAAAAAAAAGAAAAAAGAGAAATTGAGAGAGAGCAATGGGAAAAGAACACAATCTTGCAAAACTGACCATTATCTCTCCTTAGCTAAAGATAGAGCTTTGCAGTTAAACTTCATGAAAAAATTGACATACCGGGAAAAGATACTCATGGAGAAATCTCCTCTATTGAATATAGATTAGGTTCCCATCTTGAATCCTTCCACGTTTTTGTTGTTGGGATAGGAGGTACAAATTTCTCCTGCTGCCTTTTCTTCCATAACCAACCGGACCATCTCTCTTTGGAGGCATAGAAGTCCTTTGCATAAGATATAGAGTCCTCTAAACAATCTCCGCTTACATCCACAACTTCTTCGCGGTCCAACTTAGGCTCCTCGCTTTCAGCGCAATGTTTTGCTTTAAGAGCGTAGTGTTTGCGCTGCAGTTTCTCTACAGTAGTAGAGGGGATTAAAAGGTATTTTGCCCCTGGCAAGAGAATATCATCTGCAGTGAGAAGGGATTCATGGGGACGATCAAAAAAATCCGGCAAAGCAACATGCCTTCCTGGATAGTTCTTTAATAACTGAGCTGCAGAAATGGCAGATTCGTACATATCTACCTTCCCACCGGGATGAACTATCCGCACTGTGATATCCTTAAGTTGTGAACTCAGGCTAAATGAATCAGTTTCCTTCAACTTTTTCCTTTTTCCAAATTCTCTGTCTCTATTCTGGCCTAGTCCTGACTTGTTACCACAAAGCTTCAGCATTTCCAGCAACTAGAAGCCCGCCACAACAACTACAAGCATCATAATAGTTGTACAGTTGTGGTCAAGATATCCCTATAAACAAGGATTCGAGAGCATGATAAACATATTTTGTGTTCTCTAGGCCAGCCTTTATGAACTAAACATCATCTCAAATGAACCAAGTGATAACTCCAAAGGCCAAATAGAAAACTATATCCTCCAACAATAATATCTCTTTGGATTCTCCTCAACCGGCAAAACCAAAGTTTTCCATGATACAAGAAGCAGCAAAAAGCATCCAAGTTTTGTTGTTTCAAAAATACACAACTTTTGTCTTGTGCCACGTTTGAAAACACATTCTTGTGCTCATATCGTATTCCCAGAGCCCTGATGGCACTTGACGTTCTAGCTTTTTCCTTCTCCCACTAATCCAGTTGTTATGAATAATAAAACAGCCCTTCATCAAACAGGCTTCCTTCACATTGCTTTCTTGCCAAAGATCTTTGTATGCGCCATTCGGAAAGAGGTCTCTGTCCAAGAATTGAACGGTCAGGTTCGTTTGAGGTTCTAAGCATCTGCTATCATCTATGCGATTGTATCCACCTTCCCCGCACAAAGTATCATAGAAGCTTGGTTGCTCAGAAAGATTTGAGTTTGCTGCATGCTTCACAACCTTCTCAAGAGCAGCAATAGTCGTAACATCCGAATGAGCATAATAGAAACCAGAATTCAGACGTCGAGGTAAGTTTATAGGTCCTGTAATTGAGCCATAAATATTTGTGCACAAATAAAGAGACAAATTAGCTTAATCAAGGGTGGTAACAGTTTATCTTCCAACAGCACAAGCATGTGATAAGTAGATATCTTCCTCCTGAATATGAATCCCACTACTTAACTAGTTGTTCTTTGCACTCAAAATTTCAGCTTTCAACAAAAAAGATAATGTCGTTAAAAGGGAAATACATAAATACCTGTCAACTTGTATTCATCTGATTGTGCCACAAGAACTGCCGGGCCAAATGAGCTAAGCAAGGGAAGTGGATTCTTGAACCAATAAATGTCAACATCGCTCATTAATACATTGTAACCAAGCTTCAGTATCTGCAAAACGGTTCTGGACTTAACTTTGGTTACTTTTTGAAAGCATTCAGTTCCAAAATGACAGTTGTCGAAGCTGATCTTGGTTTCAAGATTGGCATACTTGAAGACGGGAAGGCCCTAGCAACACAAGTTCATCTTAGTCTTTTAGTAAGATGGTAAACAGAAAAGAGGGAGATGAAATCTTAACATTCTACCATGGTGTAGGACATATATTTTTCCACGGAAATTGAGGTAGTCATGATAAATGAGCAAGCTATTACTGAGCTGCACTAATGGATTTTCAACCTAACAATCACGTTTAGTGTGGAGAATATCAGCTGAAAAACAAAATAGGTTACCTGCAAGATGGAGAAATCATATATATCATCATCAAGAGCACAGACCAAAAAGTTAGAGATCTGGAGATGGTTCAGCCTGCAGACCCAACTCATTAGCATGTCCTTGTAACTATACCCAACAACTGCTAGCACAACTGTCTTATTTTTGTCTGCACGAAGTGACAGTAATATATCTAAAGATAAAGGAAGTGAAATTGGCGTCGACACATTCCAGTAGTCCTCCACAGAGCAGTCATTAGCTCCCTCAGTTGATCTGATAGTATCAACGCATTCCAAAGTTTTCTTCTCTCTTGTTGACTTGGACATAACTTGTTTCCTTAAACTCAATGATCCTTTGTACTTCAAAGGGTAAACAACCATTTGTGCGGAATTTATGAGGAGATAGTGTCCTCCACACTGAAAAAGTCTAAATATGTTAGAGAAGTTCTGCTCATGGAAATACAATGATCCATAAAGCATTGCTAAATTGGAGTTCCCTGTCAATTCCCAAAACCTTTTTCCTGTAGTCAGGCCAAGAAAATCTTCACTTGTGCGATTGAAATCCTGGTCAAGATCATTAAGGTACAAATTGGAAATGGACCAATTAGCATCAAAGACAAATCTGAAATCAGAGAGCAGAGCTTCATTTATAAGCCAGCGGTTATGAAGCCCCTTTCCATATAGAAACGGGGGGAGGACTCCTTTATGCAACGGAAGATCTCCATTGTTCCAAGCTATTAGCATTTTTCCGTCACAAAGGTTCCATTTCCAATCTTGTGAAAGAAAATCCTGCAACTAGAGAACGGCGTACTCAAATTAAGAAGTTTTCCCATGACTTATCCTGTCCGAATCATTTCTAAGGTTCATTTTAGCCATACCTTTCGTGTCTTCACTCGGCTTCCATCATCTTGAAGCCAATGTTTCCCATCTGCATCCAAGTGAAATGGGAAGTGGGAAACATTTTTTGAAGAAGAAAACAGGAGCCAATCATGATCAAGTTTATGAGCATGTTTCATAGTTTGAATGAAGTCTGGCAAGAGAATAGTGTCTGGATCAATCACAACAGAAACGTCTGAAGAGGATGCTTTTGACCTTGCAACCATGGAATGAAAAAATGGTGTGCCTAGGAACCTAAAAGACAAAGGACAAAGATATAAGAGTAACAATTTAAACTTTCCTGATCAATTGAAGCCTAAAACTTAAAAGGACTAATGTAAGTTAACATTCAACCCCATAACAAATCATTTTTCAGCAAAGTGATTATCTTATGGATCCTCTTTTAAAGCTCTTCCATTAAGGTTCTCTTAAGTTACCGTTTAGATGCATTTGTTTTATCCATAAACAATGTGTAAGCTTAATTCTGATATTAAGGTCTAAAATACCAACTTGTACAGTGGCTATATTCCATTTCTCAGTGAATGTCTAATGCTTGTGTTAACTATGAACATGTCCGGCCACTCTTGTTTTCCTCCTCCCTTCAGTCCAATTAGAGATATAAATGTCATATCAAAATCAAGCTCGTTTAGAAATTGCTACTTTTAGCATCAAGAAATTCAAGTGTCAGCCTATACCAGAGATTTTATGCAGCCGAATACTGCATACAGTATACATCCACTCTTCTTACCGCTTACTAGCCAGACACACTTCGTACAAGGGGTACGCCATTTTCATGCAGGATTGACTGATCAATAGTCTTTACAACTGTAAATTTGATAAACCAGAAAAAAGGTACGATCACAGAACTTATCCATTGTGATAATAAAGTTAAAAAAAACTAATGTTTTGTGACTTTACCGTTATAGAGGTAAAGTTCATTTAGGAATACGAAAAAGACCAATACTAGTTGCAAAGATGAGACTAACTAAGAAATAAAAGTAAGATTTTCCTACGTGAAATCGACGTTTGGCTCAACTGAGACGCGGGGACTAAATAATTCAGCAAAGGAGAAAACAGAAGGTTGTTGGCTGAACAGAACAACACTAATGTCTGGTGATAAGCCAAGCCAAGATCGAATAGCAAGAGCTTGCCTTTCCCCAATGGAACCCACAAAAGGCCTTGGCGCTGTAAATATGGTAATAGTTGGGCCATCCAAAAGTATCTGACCTTTAAAAGAAGATGGCAATGGCATAAGTTGAGTAGCATAAAAGGAGACACCAATTAAGATAAACCCCCATAGCCAAATCAACAACAACCCAAGTTGCTTTGCCTGTAAATTCACCAAAAGAGAAAGAAAAATTCAATATTGGCTGAGAATAAAGAACACCATAGCATATTAAATGCATAAAGTTAAAAGCTTTATTGAAGTGGAAAAATAATCTATTTTGATTGATGCTAAAGAACATTATAGCATTATTAAATGTATTATTAAGTTGAAAACATTGTTGAAGTGGAAAAAGTAATCAATAATTTTACTGATGCCAAAGAACATTAATAGCATTGTAAATGCAGAAAGTTGAGAACTTTGTTGCAATGGGAAATCTTGATTGACAACAGAGAATATAGTAAAGGTGAAAACATTTTTTTCAATGGAAAAAAAGTTCGATTGACAACAGAGAACAAAGTAGCATAGCAAAAGCAGAGAGCTGAAAGATTTGGTGAAGTGGAAAAAGAAATGAATGTTGCTTGATAAAAAAAGAACATAATAATGCATAAAGATGAACCTTGTAGTTGTAGAGAAATGGGAAGAGAATAGATTGAAAGAAGTTCATTGTTGTTAGTGATAAGAATAAGGGATTGGAGATTTTCATGATCTTGGGTTTTATGGAACTTTAACAGCTTGTTTGGGACAGCAGCAGCAGCAGCAACGCCGTGGGAAAAGCATGGAGCTAAAGGCATGTGAGTGTGTGAGGGATTTGCGTTAGGCAGCCGTAGGTTTCAAGGGTCAATGAATGTGTCACCTTTTTCTTCACTATTTTAATGGGTGAGTGCAGATGCAACTATGAATTGGAAATCCGCGATAGTCAAACATTTTGTATTACTAGGGGCGTGGCAGCACTCCTTTTCAAGTTTTTTTTCCTTAAGATTTGAACCCCAAGTTTTAATTCTTTAAAATTTAGACTTCTTTTATAATTAGTGCTAATTAAGCTAATTCCCATTGTGAAATATTCGCAATCAACCCCAAAGTAATTATAAGTACGACTTAGTCCAACAAGTAATTATTGGAAATTTGCCCAAAATGGAAAAAATCCAGCTGCCTCCCTATTGCTCTTTCTTCCGCAATTGCCATAATAACTCTTCCTCTCCCAGCTCGTTTCATGCTGTAAAAATTGCTTAGATTCAGTAGTTGTGTTCATATTTCTTGTTTAATCCCCCAAAGCTCCTTCTATCCGTCCTCTTCATCATGCTCGGACATCTTTATTTTGTTCCGGAAAGCTCTATTAAAATCATCGAGGAGACTTTATTAGTACATTTGCTTGGGTATTAATCGCAATACATATATTCAATCATATTTTTGTTTACCTCGAAAATACGAGTAACAATTAAATTTTATTTGTGGTTTTAAAGATACGTGATTAGATTCAATACCAATTAATAATCAAGAAGTATAAAGTAGAAATGAGGGAGATAAATGTATCAAACCAATATAACTCAGCAGCAGTGACCTCGAGGTGGGTTTAGGACAACAAGAACAATTAAGCAAGAAAAGTAAAGTAAGAGCTATAGAGCTAAAAGACAATTCTGATGAACAGTAAGCAAAAAGTAGAGAGTATATTCTTTTCTCAATGATTGGGTAGTGTTACAAATGATTGGGGTCCCCTTTATATAATAGGGGAACCCTAAATTAGGAATATTTCTATCTACAGTAAGGAATATTCTTGATACAGTTGTCTAACCGCCTAGTACGGAATCGTACAATCCTATTCCGGGATTTGCGCCACGATCTTGGGGATGTGGCAGGAATCTAGCTCATTCTGTTACAAATCCATAACGGTACTATTTCGGGATCGAGCATACTTTCCCCCGGTGCTCCTCATACTCCTATCTCCGATTATCGCATTCTGTCTTCGAACTCGAGTCTGGTCTACTGATCTCGAACTCGACCTTGTCTGAACTCAGGCCTATGATGGATCCTCGAGCCTATAAATCGGAGGCATATGATTTTGACCGTATACAGATAGTCCCCTCGTTTCTTAGAATAAGATGATAAGAAGCGATTTGAACCTCGATTTTCCTGAGGACGTCATGCCCGTGACGTAGGCGCTCGAAGTGATTGGAAATGTCATGTCGACACGCTTCCCCAAAACATCAAATGTGCGCCAGTACTGGTCCGCCACTAGCGCTGCCGAACCGTCGTCGCCTTTCTATAAATAGGAGGCTACTCCATTGAACAAAGAATTGTATTCATTCATCACATATACTCTCATTCTTTCCCTTCTTTATTTCTTTTTCTAACCATCTATTTCCATGGTTCGATCCCGCGACCTCCTGGTCGCATGGCAGCAACTTTACCAGTTACGCCAAGGCTACCCTTTTCAAAGCTTCGATTCGAAGCGACGGGAGAAAGGCGCAGAATCCTTCCCGCATCAGAAAATATGCGAACTTCACCCTGCCTCTCATCTCTCTTAACTTCAACCTAGTGTGGCACTTCATTCCTTCTGCTTTCCATGGAGTGAGGTGGCACTATCATCTACTAACTTTTGCATCCCACACCGGTATAAAGTCTAAAGGAGTGGCTTCAAAATAGTTGTGCTGACAAGATCCATACTCGCCAAGTTTTTCACCAGGACACAATTTTCTCCACCTGCTAAAATCTTTTGCCCTTTGATAGGCTATAGCCCACTCTTTGTCTATTACTGTCTTGTTTTGATCATGAATATTCTTGGATCGTTGCTCGTGCATCTTGTAACCTTTCTTGGTTTTTCTTGTGATAGAACGTGAAGCTACATCCTCTTGTTTTCCCTTTCGGTCTTTTTCTTTTGACGCTCTATCTTAACGGATAACAGCCCAAAATTCCAGCGGAATGCTCAAACCCAGTTGCTGGAAATATAGTCACATTTATCGAGGGTTCATGGCCCTAAAGCTCTTCAAGCACACAAACATCTCCAAAGATCAAGATGGGGTCCCCGGTGAGGAGGTTCCCGAAGATGCCGCTCTCGAGGATGTGGCCCTAAAAGTAGATTAGGTTCTTGGCTTTTGTTTTTGCTTCTTTGTTCATGTGTAAGGACCCTTCGCGGGTGTTGTGAATATATTTTGTAACCATCTCTTGGAAATACAAAAGGATCTTTTTGTCTTATTTTTGGCTTGTGTTTTATTTTGTTCTCAATTGTGGAAAATTTGATTGTATGACTCTAATGATCAGTCTAAATACTGGACTCAGAACATAATACCCTTAGGTTTTCAATCGAACAATATAATACCCCTTAAGGTTTTTTGTTAATCCTTGAGCTAAGTTTAAATTGATTTGATGCGAGCTCGGGACATCGAGACTCCTGAGTCCAAGTTGAGTGAGAGCAAGGTCTCGAATTTGAAATAAAGTTAGCCCTTAGGCTTTGTAGATAGTCCCCGAGTTAGAATTTTCTCAAACTCAAAAGCCCTTGGGCTTAGTAGTCAAGTGAGTACCTAATCAAACTCGAAATAAAGCTATCCCTTAGGCTTTTTTATATTGGCCCTTAGGCTCTTTAAGTTGGGCCCGTTCGGCCTCTAAGGTGGCTATAATTTTTCCCTCTTTTCGGCAAAAAAACTTAGTGAGAATTTTTGTATGCCTTGGCATGTGTTTTTTGTACCCTTTTTGGTTTTTCGAAGGTTCGACGTATCGGAACCTTATTAGTAATTAGTTTGTGTAAACATAATCGAATACCTATTGAGGTTTTTCCGAAGGCCAATTTTTATCGAAGCCTTTAAATTATTCGATGGCTAAATTTATCGAAGCCCTTTCAATTATTCGAGGGCTGAATTTATCAAAGCCCTTTTGCTTTTGCCGAGGGTAGCCTAATTTAACCGGTTTTTTCAAAGTGTTTGAAGGCCTTTAATTTATGGCGGAAGTCGGACGTCTTCGAGCCGCATTATTTCGGCCGTAGCCTTTTATATGACCGTAGTCTTTAATATGGCCGTAGCCTTTAATTTGGCCGTAGCCTTCAATTTGGCCGTAGCCTTCGGATGTGTCTCTTGGACTTGTTCCCCGATAACTTTTCGAACTTGTTCAAAAAGTTAGTCCCCGAGTATATTGGCCTTGGCCTTTGTTTCGGGGGGATGCCTCTTTGAGGTCTTATGAGTCTGAGTTTTCGATGGCTCGGGCGAGTTGACCATCGATGACAATCCCCGAGTATTTCGGGGTTACATTCGCACTTTGGCCCTTGAGCCATTTCCCGTAGGATTATAAAAGTAGAGCTCGTATAATAGTAGACTTCAAGCACACAAACATCTCCAAAGATCAAGATGGGGTCCCCGGTGAGGAGGTTCCCGAAGATGCCGCTCTCGAGGATGTGGCCCTAAAAGTAGATTAGGTTCTTGGCTTTTGTTTTTGCTTCTTTGTTCCCGTGTAAGGACCCTTCGCGGGTGTTGTGAATATCTTTTGTAACCATCTCTTGGAAATACAAAAGGATCTTTTTGTCTTATTTTTGGCTTGTGTTTTGTTTTGTTCTCATTTTTGGAAAATTTGATTGTATGACTCTAATGATCAGTCCAAATACCGGACTCAGAACATAATACCCTTAGGTTTTTAATCGAACAATATAATATCCCTTAAGGTTTTTGTTAATCCTTGAGCTAAGTTTAAATTGATTTGATGCGAGCTCGGGACATCGAGACTCCTGAGTCCAAGTTGAGTGAGAGCAAGGTCTCGAATTTGAAATAAAGTTAGCCCTTAGGCTTCGTAGATAGTCCCCGAGTGAGAATTTTCTCAAACTCAGGTAGCCCTTGGGCTTAGTAGTCAAGTGAGTACCTGATCGAAGTCGAAATAAAGCTAGCCCTTAGGCTTTTTTATATTGGCCCTTAGGCTCTTTAAGTTGGGCCGGTTCGGCCTCTAAGGTGGCTATAATTTTTCCCTCTTTTCGGCAAAAAAACTTAGTGAGAATTTTTGTATGCCTTGGCATGTGTTTTTTTGTACCCGTTTGGGTTTTTCGAAGGTTCGACGTATGGAACCTTATTAGTAATTAGTTTGTGTAAACATAATCGAATACCTATTGAGGTTTTTCTGAAGGCCAATTTTTAACGAAGCCTTTAAATTATTCGATGGCTAAATTTATCGAAGCCCTTTAAATTATTCGAGGGTTGAATTTATCAAAGCCCTTTTGCTTTTGCTGAGGGTAGCCTGATTTAACCGGTTTTTTCAAAGTGTTTGAAGGCCTTTAATTTATGGCGGAAGTCGGACATCTTCGAGCCGCATTATTTCGGCCGTAGCCTTTTATATGACCGTAGTCTTTAATATGGCCGTAGCCTTTAATTTGGCCGTAGCCTTCAATTTAGCCGTAGCCTTCGGGTGTGTCTCTTGGACTTGTTCCCCGATAACTTTTCGAACTTGTTCAAAAAGTTAGTCCCCAAGTATATTGTCTTTGGCCTTTGTTTCGGGGGGATGGCTCTTTGAGGTCTTACGAGTCCGAGTTTTCAATGGCTCGGGCGAGTTGACCGTCGATGACAATCCCCGAGTATTTCGGGGTTACATTCGCACTTTGGCCCTTGAGCCATTTCCCGTAGGATTATAAAAGTAGAGCTCGTATAATAGTAGACTTCTTTGAGACGCAAAGTGTTTTTGATATAAATAGGAAGCTTCTTCAAATAATTGATACATGCGTACATATTTTGTCGTCGGGGCTCGGCTATTCTATATGGACACGGTTCATCTGATCGTTTGGCCCATTACAAGATTCTCCTATCGAGGCCCTCTCAGGCGTGAAGTATTTTCCTCGAAAATATGACCTCCGAGGGTGATGCCCCCTAGTATTCGAGGTTGATTGAAAAGAAGCCTTGGATACTGTTGGGTCCTCCTTAGGTTGCATATAGTTGTTGCCTCGTTAAAAACCTTGTCCGTAAAACCCAGTTGGGACAAAATTGGATCTAAGGGGAAAAAGCGTGCAATGCATGCTTTAAAACCTAAGGCCTTTATGTGAATAAGGCGTCTTCGATAGCTTCGATCGAAAATCTGCAATGACTTAGTTTTAAACTCAAATGGACAAAAAGGATAAAACCATACCTTAGCAGTAGTATCGTTTGAGTAACAATACACTCCAATTGTTTGGCAGTTGTTCAACTTCCATCGTGCTAAATTTGTAAGATCCTTTGCCGACCACTCCGAGGACTCGGTACGGTCCTTCCCAATTCGGGCCCAGCTTCCCTTCGTTTGGGTCTCGAGTATTGAGGGTAACTTTCCGTAGAACTAATTCCCCGATTCCGAAGTGTCAGAGATTGGTCCTTCTATTGTAGTACCTTTCGATCCTTTGCTTTTGTGAGGCCATCCGAACAAGGGCAGCTTCTCGCTTTTCATCTAGCAGCTCGAAGCTAGTATTCATGGCCTCGTGATTTGATTTCTCCGATGTGTGTCAAAACCTGGCGTTGGGTTCTCCGACCTCGATAGGGATGAGGGCCTCGGAGCCATACACTAAAGAGAACGGGGTAGCCCCCGTGCTGGACTTCGACGTTGTTCGATATGCCCAAAGGACCTCGGGTAGAACTTCTCTCCATTTCCCCTTTGCATCGTCCAACCTCTTCTTCAGGTTTCGAATTATGGTTTTGTTCGTGGACTCGGCTTGTCCATTTCCAGTTGGATGGTGTGGTGTCGATAAAATCCTTTTTATTTTGTGGGCCTCGAGGAACTCCATCACCTTGCTACCGATGAACCGTTTCCCATTGTCACATACAATCTCGGCAGGTATCCCGAATCGGCATATGATGTGGTCCCATATGAAGTCAATAACTTCTTTTTCTCGTACCTTCTCGAAGGCCTGTGCTTCCACCCACTTAGAAAAATAATCAGTCATAAATAAAATAAACTTAGCTTTACCTGGGGCCATTGGCAGAGGGCCGACTATATCCATTCCCCATTTCATGAAAGACCATGGGGATAAGATCGAATGGAGTTGTTCTCGAGGCTAATGGACATCGGTGCGAATCGTTGACACTTATCACATTTTTTGACAAATTCTTTGGAATCTTTTTCCATGCTATCCCAGTAGTAACCTGCTCTGATGATTTTGCGAACCAAAGACTCGGCGCCGGAGTGATTCCCATAAGTGCCTTCGTGGATCTCTCGAAGAACATAATCGGTGTCCCCCGGTCCCAAACATACCGCCAATGGTCCATCGAACGTTCTTCTGTATAATGTTCCATCTTTATCTAATGCAAACCTAGCAGCTTTGGTTCGTAGGGCCCTCGATTCTTTATGGTCCGATAATTCTTCAGATAGTCGATATACTTATTCCTCCAGTCCCACGTTAAACTTGTTGAGTTTATCTCGGCATGACCCTCTTCAACCACAAACCTTGATAATTGGACGACAGTCCTCGGGACGATGTCATCCTCTTCAATCGAGGATCCCAGATTAGCAAATGCATCGGCCTCGCTATTTTGTTCTCGAGGCACATGATCCAGAGTCCACTCCTTGAAGCGGTGCAAAGTTACCTGTAGCTTATCCAAGTACTGTTGCATTCTATCCTCTTGAACCTCGAAACTTTTATTTACTTGGTTTACCACTAATAGCGAATCGCACTTGGCCTCGATGACCTCTACTCCCAAGCTTTTAGCTAGCTCGAGACCTGCAATCATGGCCCCATACTCGGCCTCATTGTTAGTCAATCTAGAAGTCTAAATAGATTGTCTAATGGTATCACCCGTGGGTGGCTTCAAGACAATGCCAAGCCCGGACCCCTTCACATTCGAGGCACCGTCTGTGAAAAGGGTTCATACCCCCGACGATGTACCCAAACTTAGCAGGAGTTCCTTCTCCACTTCGGGTACGAGGGCCGTCGTGAAATCGGCCACGAAGTCAGCTAAGATCTGAGACTTGATGGTCGTTCGGGGTTGATATTCGATATCGTACCCGCTAAGTCCGATACCCATTTGGCCAATCGGCTCGATAGCTCGGGCTTATGCAAAACATTTAGAAGGGGATAAGTAGTTAATACACATATAGGATGACATTGAAAGTATGGTTTTAGCTTTCGAGATGCACTTATTAATGCAAGTGCTAATTTTTTTAAGTGAGGGTACCTTTTTTCGGCATCTCCTAGAGTTCGGCTTACGTAATAAACAGGAAATTCCGTACCTTGCTCTTCTCGAACTATACCCCACTTACCGCTATCTCGGACACAACCAAATATAGGTAAAGCTTTTCGTCTACCTTCGGGGTATGAAGCAAAGGCAGGCTCGATAGGTATCGCTTTAGTTCTTCCAGGGCTCGTTTGCACTCTGGGATCCATGTAAAATCCTTTTTATTTTTGAGCAAGGAAAGGAAACGGTGACTTTGATCTGACGACCTCGAAATGAACTGACCCAAAGCAGTTATTCGCCCTGTTATCCATTGCACGGCTTTCACGCTGTCCACAACCTCGATATCCTCGATGGCCTTGATCTTATTGGGGTTAATCTAGATACCCCGATTTGACACCATGAAGCCGAGGAACATACCTGAACCGACTCCGAAGGCGCACTTCTCCGGGTTAAGCTTCATGTTGTATTTCCTCAAGATTTCGAATGTTTCCCACAAATGAGCTAAATGGTCCTCTATGCGCAGGGACTTAACCAACATATCATCAATACAGACCTCCATTGTTTTACCTATTTGTTCTTCGAACATTTTGTTAACTAGGCATTGATATGTAGCTCCTACATTTTTAAGCCCGAAGGGTATTACGTTGTAACAATAAGTTCCAAATTTGGTAATATATTTAGTCTTTTCCTGGTCCTCCGGGTTCATCTAAATTTGATTGTACTCGGAGTAGGCATCAAGAAAAAAGTTAGGATCTCGTGGCCAGCCGTGGCATCGATCATTCGATCGATGTTTAGCAATGGGAAAGAATCCTTCGGACATGCTTTGGTCAAGTCCTTATAGTCTACACACATTCTAAGCTTGTTTCCTTTCTTATGAACTACAACTATGTTGGCTAACCACTCGGGGTACTTTACCTCCCGAATGGATCCTATTTTAAGAAGTTTGGTTACCTCGTCTTTTATGAAGGCATGTTTTACCTCGGACTGAGGCCTCATCTTTTGCTTCACCGGTTTGAACCTGGGATCGGTGCTCAGCCGATGCGTGGTGATTTCCGATGGAATCCCTGTCATATCTAAATAGGACCAGGCAAAGCAATCTGTATTATCAATAAGAAATTGAATGAGTTTTTTCCCGAGTTCGGGGGTCAATCCCGTTTTTAGGTATACCTTTCTCTCGGGCAAGTATTTGATAAGTATGACCTGCTTCAGTTCCTCGACAGTTGACTTGGTTGCATCGGACTCTTTGGGAACGATGAAGGTTCGGGGAGTAAGGAGATCCTCTTCTTCGTCTTCGGTTACCTGTTGTTCCGACTCCATCGAGGCTAGGGACTGTGATTGCTATTTAGCTGCCTGCTTACCTTTGGTGCTTAATTTCTCTGAGGTCGAGGGCTCTGGTATCGGCACCACTTCCTCGATTGCAAACATCTCTTTTGCAGCATATTGCTCTCCGTAGACTGTCTTCACTCCTTCGTCTGTCGGGAACTTCATCATTTGGTGGAGAGTTGAAGGTACTTCCCTCATGCTGTGTATCCATGGTCTCCCGAGGAGTGCGTTATATCTCATGTTACCTTCGATGACATGGAATCTAGTGTCTTGTATGGTCCCGGCAGTGTTTACTGGCAAGATGTTCTCTCCCTTTGTTGTTTCACTTGCCATGTTCCGTTCAGGACCTGGGATGCAGGTACAATCTGATCTTGTAGGCCGAGTTGTTCCACTACCCTTGATCTGATTATGTTTGCTGAGCTACCTGGATCCACCAAAACACATTTAACTTTAATTTTATTTAAAAGGATAGAGATTACCAGGGTGTTGTTGTGAGGCTGAGATATGCCTTCTACTTCTTCGTCATAGAATGATAAGGCATCCTCGGGCACATAGCTCCGAGTCTGTTTTTCTCTTGTGATTGATACTTTGGTGCGTTTGAATACAGGCCGTTGAGGGAGATCGACTTCACCAATGATCATGTGGATTACATGTTGTGGTTCTTATTGCTCGTTTTTCCTTGCATCTCTCTCCCTGAAGTGATTCTTAGCTCGATCACTTAGGAATTCTCGAAGATGGCCCTCATTGAACAACCAAGCTACTTCTTCCCTTAGCTGCCTGCAATCTTCTATTCTATGGCCATGTGTGCCATGATACTTGCACATCAAATTCGGGTTCCTTTGAGAAGGATCGGTCTGTATAGGACTGGTCCACTTGGTGTCTTTGTTTCTTCCAATAGTCGACACAATCCCTGATGCATCTACACTGAAGTTGTACTCCAATAATCGAGGTGCCTCTGTGGGATCGGTATGCTTATCGAATCCGCTTTTACTCATGAGTCCCCGAGAACTTTGACCTCGATCGTCTCTCCGATCGTTCTGAAGAGCGTTTCGACCAGAACCGTTGTTCCTTCGATCGACATACGGTTGATACCGTTCCTTGTTCGATCTCGATTCCCTATTCGTATCCCTCGGGGGCTTGACCACGAACTTGGTAGGATGAACCGAACCTGAGGGGGCTCCCAACTGATCGTCCTCGACCCTAATTTTTGATTGGTAACGGTTGTGCACATCTGACCACGTCACAGCTGGATACTCGATCAAGTTCTGCTTTAATTGTCGAGATGCAATCGAGCTCCATTCATTCAAACCCTGCATAAAGGCATGTACTGCCCAGTCATCGGAGATCGGTGGTAATTTCATTCTTTCCATATGAAACCTGGACACGAACTCCCTTAACATCTCGTCGTTCCTTTGTTTTATTTTGAAGACATCCGATTTTCTCGTGGCCATCTTTATGGCCCCGGCGTGTGCTTTCATGAAGGCATCCGCTAACATAGCAAACGAGTCAATAGAGTTAGGAGCTAAGTTGTGATACCAAATCATAGCTCCTTTCGATAACGTCCCTCCAAACTTTTTAACAAGACCGATTCGATCTCATCGTCATTCAAATCATTTTCTTTGATCCCGCAAGTGTAAGAAGTAATATGCTCATTGGGGTCGGTTGTTCCGTTATATTTGGGTATATCGGGCATGCCAAACTTCTTGGGAATGGGCATCGGAGCCGCACTTTGAAGGAATGGTTTTTGTATGAATTTTTTGGCATCTAATCCTTTCAAAACTGGAGGTGCCCCCGGTATCTGGTCTACTCGGGAGTTATAAGTCTCCACCTTCCTATCATTGTCTTCGATTTTCTTTTCTCCGGACTCGATCCTCTTAGTGAGCTCTTCGATCATCTTCATAATCGTTGGGTCAGTCCCCGAGCCACTTTCACATGGTCTTTCAGGTGCCGGTTTAGTATGTCGAGAGTTTACTGGTTCGGCTGTATTTAGAGTTTTATTCTGACTCTGAAGTTGAGCGATGGCGATTTGCTGAGCCTGCAGCATCTCAAATATCACTTGGAGGTTAACTCCCCCATCTCTTGTTCTTGATGTTCTTTGGTCCCCTAGTCAGGCTTCCTTGCGTACACTCCCTTCGGGGTCCGTGCCTAAGTTGGTGTTTATAGCAATATGAGAACTAACATCGACTACGACCCCTACATTGTTGTTTTCACTAAGACCTTCGTTGTCATGAGCAGGTGCATTTTGTGAGCTAGACATGTTTCAGCGTAAGAATCAAAAATTCTTGACAAGAAAAAGTGTAAAAATAACGTGTGTAATAAGAATCAGTAAAGAAACAATCACTATTATCTTTAGGCCCACGGTGGGCGCCAAACTGTTTACCTCAAAAATACGAGTAACAATTAAATTTGATTTGTGGTTTTAAAGATACGTGATTAGATTCAATA
The DNA here is from genome assembly GCF_001879085.1 of Nicotiana attenuata. Taxonomy (NCBI): domain Eukaryota; kingdom Viridiplantae; phylum Streptophyta; class Magnoliopsida; order Solanales; family Solanaceae; genus Nicotiana; species Nicotiana attenuata. Next base: position 47,157 of record NW_017671969.1, on the reverse strand, counting down.
CCAATTAATAATCAAGAAGTATAAAGTAGAAATGAGGAGATAAATGTATCAAACCAATATAACTTAGTAGCAGTGACCTCGAGGTGGGTTTAGGAAAACAATAACAATTAAGCAAGAAAAGTAAAGTAAGAGCTATAGAGCTAAAAGACAATTCTGATGAACAGTAGGCAAAAAGTAGAGAGTATATTCTTTTCTCAATGATTGAGTGGTGTTACAAATGATTGGGGTCCCCTTTATATAATAAGGGAACCCTAAATAAAGAATATTTCTATTTACAGTAGGGAATATTCTTGATAAAGCTATCTAACTGCCTAGTACGAAATCGTACAATCCTATTCCGGGATTTGCGCCATGATCTTGGAGACGTGGCAGGAATCTAGCTCATTCTGTTACATATCCATAACGGTAGTATTTCGGGATCGAGCATACTTGCCCCCGGTGCTCCTCGTACTCCTATCTCCGATTATCGCATTCTGTCTTCGAACTCGAGTCTGGTCTACTAGTCTCGAACTCGACCTCGTCCGAACTCGGGCCTATGACGGACCCTCGAGCCTATAAATCGGAGGCATATGATTTTGACCGTATATAATTTTCATCTGGTAAGTAATAAAATCTTTTGTTGCTTTGCAATTGGACGGATATGATATTCTAGTTCTTCAGATTTATTGTACTAGGTAATTGACCATTCTTTATTTATTATAAATAATCATTTTACTAACTTCAGTCTGCTAGGCTTATTAATTCTTGGTTGGGGCTATTCTTAGTTTATTATAGACAATTTATTACTGTATTTGTTAGCTTTAGTCTTGTTGGTATGACGTATGAAGGACGTTATAGTAACAGGTGAAGAGTATTTGGGTGAATGGATGGGAACTTCAAATTGCTGGATCTGGCATCCGCGGAAAAAGGTGAAGGTATCAATAGTAATACAACGGCAATATACCTATAAACAGTTGGTTGAAAGCTTCATTGAAAGTGGTTAGTTGAAATGCTGGTCGAGCGACGTGTTGGTTAGTTATACAATTAGTGATACGCTTGCAAGGGAAAAGTATTTGCTTCATTCATAACAACTTGATAATGTTCGTTTGTACCTTTTTGATATTCCTATGGGTGGTCTAGGCTGATTCTAAGAATAACAGCGGTTGAGAGTTTCATCTGGGTTCAAATGCCTCAGCGGCAATAGAAAATATCATCACCACCACCATCATTTGTCGAAGAATTTACTCATGGGGATGATTTTGGAAAATCTATGAATAATTGTCGAGAAAATAATGACGAGGCTATCGAGCAGTCTGCCGCTGTTTACAGCAAATATATTCCTGCACATTCTGCTACAACCCAGCCGAACCAGAGTCTTGATAAACCAGGTTTTCTTCGTGGGCACACTATCATGATTATGGAGGCGTCTACAAATGCATTTCTCACGACCCAAAACTCATATAGGCCGTGACGGTGCCCAACGTCGCCGTTAGGCAAGCCAATAGTGAACCATCTAAATAATTATTTATTTTATTACTTTTAAAGTTATAAGTTTTATTAAATAAATAAATCTATGCATTTAAAAATCATGGGTACATACAATATTAGTAAAATATAAATAAAAAGGTGATACTATTAATGCAAAACCATTAACATCCATAGATATCCCAAAATCCGGTATAATAAGTGCATTAGCATCTACAAGGAAGTACAATAATACTATATCATTGTGATGACCTAAAAGGTCATCACTTGTTTTAGAAATAAATTCTGTGTTTCGACGCCTTAAAACCTCCTTTGTGCCTCACCTCGATTTGCGTGTGCAGTCCAGGCATGTATCCGGAAAGTCATTATGTAAAAATCTGTGAAAAATGATAAATTTTGCCTTTGAAATGAATTTAGGTTGACTTCGGTCAATATTTTGGGTAAACGGACCCAGACCCGTGTTTTGACGGTCCCGGAGGGTCCGTAGGAAAATATGGGACTTGGGCGTATGCTCGGAATCGAATTCCGAGGTCCCAAGCCCGAGAAATGAATTTTAAAAAAAAAATTGTTTTCTGGAATATATATGAGTTTTTGGAAATGAAATATGTTTGAATTTGATGGTATCGGGTGAGTATTTTGGTTTCGAAGCCCGGTATAAGTTTGAAATAATAATTTGGTTGAATCTGTAAAATTTGGTAAAGATCGGGATTGATTTGGTATAAAACGGACATAAAGTTGAGAAAATTGGAATTTTGGGTGTTCTTGGATGATTTCATGAATTTGGGGTTCAATTCATAGTTGTTGATGTTATTTTGATGATTTGATTGCACGAGCAAGTCCGTATGATGTTTTTAGGTTGTTGTGCATGCTTGGTTTGGAGCTCCGAGGGCTCGGGTGAGTTTTGGATAGGCCACGGAGTGAAATTTGAACTTAGGAATTGCTCGTATGTTGCAGGTCTGCAATGCGAAGCCTGGCTCGCAAATGCGAAGCCTTATCACAAATGCAAAGATGAACTGGGCTGCCTTGGGTCGCAAATGCGACGTATTCATCGCACATGCGAAGTGTCCCTCGCAAATGCGAAAAGGACCGAAATTGCACTGGGTCGCAAATGCGACAAAGTCTTCGCATTTGCAAAGTTAGCAGGTTCTGAAGGGTTCGCAATTGCGAATCCTAGTCGCAATTGCGACATCTACGACCTGCAAATTCATGACTTAGCCGAAAATCTTTCATTTTTCAAACTCTTTCAAAACATAAACTCTCTTGGGCGATTTTCCAAAGAAAAGTTCTTCTCCAAATCGATTGTAAGTCATTTCTAACTCGTTTTCTTCAATCTTTAACATCTTTTCACATGATTTCAACTCAAAATCAAGGGTTTTCATGGGGGAAATTGGGTGTTTTGGGTAGGACCTAGGTTTTTCAAATTTAGGGATTTGAACCTCGATTTGAGGTCCGATTTCAAAACAAGTTATATATTTGAGTTCGTGGGTGAATGGGTAATCGGGTTTTGGTTCGAACCTCGGGTTTTGACCATGTGGGCCAGGAGTCAATTTTTGGCTTTTTGGGAAAAACTCTAGAAAATCTATTTTCATGCATTAGAATTGATTCATTTAGCATTTATTGATATAGTTAAGTAACTTGTGGCTAGATACGAGCGAATTGGTGGTGGAATCAAGAGGTAAAGCGGTAGTTGAGGCTTGAATTGTGTTCGTGGCATCGAGGTAAGTGTTTGGTCTAACCTTAGCTTGAGGATTAGGAGTTGTGTCTTATTTGCTATGTGTTAACTGTGGAGTACGACGTATAGGCATGGTGACGAGTATCTATACGTCGGTGTCAAGCATGCCCGTGAGTCTTGTATTGTAATTGTTGTGACTCCGTCGTGGTTTATTCATGCTTAATATGATGATTTGTATTATTGTTCCCTTGCCGGGATGTTGTTGTTATATTATTGTTCCCTTGCCGGGATGTTGTTGTTATATTAATGTTCCCTTGCCGGGATGTTGTTGTTATACTCTTGTTCCTTTGCCGGGATGTTGTTGTTATATTATTGTTCCCTTGCCGGGATGTTGTTGTCATATTATTGTTCCCTTGCCGGGATGTTGTTGTATTATTATTCCCTTGCCGAGATTCTTCTATGATTGGTGTTGATACATTAAATGGGAGCGGGTTGCACGCCTGCAACGGTAATGTATGAAATGGGAGCGGGTTGCACGCCTGCAACGGTAATATATGAAATGGGAGCGGGTTGCACGCCTACAACGGTAACATATGAAATGGGAGCGGGCTGCACGCCCGCAACGGTACTATATGAAATGGGAGCGGGTTGCACGCCTGCAACGGTACAATATGAAATGGGAGCGGGTTGCACGCCTGCAACGAGATATATGAAATGGGAGCCGGTTGCACGCCTGCAACGAGAAAGAAATGAAAGTGAATATTGTGTTTGTTTTCCTTATTGTTGTTGGCAACTAAATTATGGTTTTTTTACATTCCTCTTTAGTATTTTGTTGTTATCTGATACTCCCCGTAGCATGTCTCCCCCCCATCTTTAACTGTGAATATTTGCTTTTATTTTCCGTTGTATATGATTTAACTGCACAGGTTTATTTGGTAGTCTGGTCCTAGCCTCGTCACTACTTTGCCGAGGTTAGGCTAGGCGCTTACCAGCACATGGGGTCGGTTGTGCTGATACTACACTCTGCACTGTGTGCAGATACCGATACCGGAGCGTTTGGACTGCAGTGAGGGTGTTGCAGTCATTTAGGAGACCCGAAGTAGTCCTGCTGGCGTCCGCAGGCCTTGACGTCTCCTTCTATCTTCCTCTACTGTTTCTTTTATGTATTTCTGAAACAGTTTGTATTTATTTTTCGGACCTTTATTTGTAGTACTCTTAGACAGTCTGTGAAATTGTGACACCAAATTCTGGATAGTATTGCACGTCAGATTATGTAGCAATGTTTGGTCAAACTATTAATGTTTCCGTCTTCCGCATTTTTGGTTATTTAATTTATTCCGCTGTTTAATTACTTATTACTTTGAATTGTTGAACATGCTTAATAAAAAAGGGAATGAATTTATAATACTCGGCTTGCCTAGCTTTCACGAGTAGGCGCCATCACGACTCCCGAGGGAGGGAAATCCGGATCGTGACAAGTTGGTATCAGAGCTCTAGGTTACTTAGGTCTCACAATTCACGGACAAGCTTAGTAGCGTCTGAGGGATTGGTACGGAGACGTCTGTATTTATCCCACAGAGGCTACAGAGTTAGGAAAAACTTCACATCTATTCTTTCTTGTCGTGCACTTTGGTTTCTCAATGCTAATCGAATTTCTACTCTGTTCTTTCGTAGATGGCGAGAACACGCGCTTTTTCATCCACTGATCAGCAGCCCGAGCCCCCAACAGCAGCTCCCACGAGGGGCAGAGGGCGAGGCCGAGGCCGAGGCCGTGCTAGAGGCCGAGGCAGGGGCAGAGCTCAGCCCCGAGTAACAGCACCAGTGGCAGAGCCTCGGGTGGAGTTTGATGATGAGGTTCCGGCCCAGGCAGTTTCGGTGGGCCCAGCTCAGGTCCCAGAGGGGTTCATTGCTACCCCAGTACTCCAGGATGCTCTGGTCCGGCTAGTGGGCCTTATGGAGAGTGTCACCCGGGCAAGCTTACTTCCTGTAGCACCAGCCGTCTCTCAGGCTGGAGGAGGAGCCAAGACTCCTGCTACCCGCACTCCGGAGCAGATGGCTCCCCAGTTTCAGACTCCAGTAGTTTAGCCAGTTGGAGCAGTTCAGCCGGGTGTGGTAGCTCAGACCGGTGATGGAGCAGCTATGTCTGCTGATGCCTTGTGGAGATTGGACAGGTTCACCAAGGCTCTTCACTACCGCTTTCAGCGGNTATATATATTCTTAACTGGTTAACGGATTATCCATTAAGAAAATTGAATAATCCGCCCCCAAACAGATAAGCCATTACTAAAAAAAATTCAATCCGTTCCCCGCCCGTTAAATCGTTAACCCGATATCAATAAGCCATTAAGCTTCGGTTTTGGTTCGGTTATCGGTTTCTGTTCGGTTTTGAACACCCCTACCTTCTATTCGTCCTCTTCATCATGCTCGGACATCTTTATTTTGTTCCGGAAAGCTCTATTAAAATCATCGATATTCGGAGACTTTTTTTTAGTACATTTGCTTGGGTATTAATCGCAATAGATATATTCAATCACATTTTTGTTTACCTCGAAAATACGAGTAACAATTAAATTTTATTTGTGGTTTTAAAGATACGTGATTAGATTTAATACCAATTAACAATCAAGAAGTATAAAGTAGAAATGAGGGAGATAAATGTATCAAACCAATATAACTCAGCAGCAGTGACCTTGAGGTGAGTTTAGGACAACAAGAACAATTAAGAAAGAAAAGTAAAGTAAGAGCTATAGAGCTAAAAGACAATTCTGATGAAAATAGTAGGCAAAAAGTAGAGAGTATATTCTTTTCTCAATGATTGGGTGGTGTTACAAATGATTGGGATCCCCTTTATATAATAGGGGAAGCCTAAATTAGGAATATTTCTATATACAGTAGGGAATATTCTTGATACAGTTGTCTAACCGCCTAGTACGGAATCGTACAATCCTATTCTGGGATTTGCGCCATGATCTTGGGGATGTGGAGGAATCTAGCTCATTCTGTTACAAATCCATAACGATACTATTTCGGGATCGAGCATACTTGCCCCCGGTGCTCCTCGTACTCCTATCTCCGGTTATCGCATTCTGTCTTCGAACTCGAGTTTGGTCTACCGGTCTCGAACTCGACCTCGTCTGAACTCAGTCCTAATATGGACCCTCGAGCCTATAAATCGGAGGCATATAATTTTGACCGTATACAAATAGTCCCTGCGTTTCTTAGAATAAGATGATAAGAAGCGATTTGAACCACGATTTTCCCGAGCCTTTTATGACGATGTCATGCCCGTGACGTAGGCGCTCGAAGTGATTGGAAATGTCATGTTGACACGCTTCCCCAAAACATCAAATGTGCGCCAGTACTGGTCGACCACTAGCACCGCCGAACCGTCGTCGCCTTTCTATGTTTATGAGGCTACTCCATTGAACAAAGAATTGTATTCATTCATCACATATACTCTGATTGTTTCCCTTCTTTATTTCTTTTTCTAACCATCTGTTTCCATGGTTCGATCCCGCGACCTCCTGGTCACATGGAAGCAACTTTACCAGTTACGCCAAGGCTACCCTTTTTAAAGCTTCGATTCAAAGCGACGGGAGAAAGGCGCAGAAACCTTCCCGCATCAGAAAATATTCGAACTTCACCCTACCGCTCATCTCTATTAACTTTAACCTAGTGTGGCACTTCATTCCTTCTGCTTTCCATGGGGTGAGGTGGCACTATCATCTACTAACTTTTGCGTCCCACACCGGTATAATGTCTAAAGGAGTGGCTTCAATATAGTTGTGCTGACAAGATCCATACTCGCTAAGTTTTTCACCAGGCCACAATTTTCTCCACCTGTTGAAAGCTTTTGCCCTTTGATAGGCTATAGCCCACTCTTTGTCTATTACTGTCTTGTTTTCATGATGAATATTCTTGGATCGTTGCTCGTGCATCTTGTAACCTTTCTTGGTTTTTCTTGTGATAGAACGTGAAGCTACATCCTCTTGTTTTCCCTTTCGGTCTTTTTCTTTTGACGCTCTCTCTTAACGGATAACAGCACAAAATTCCAGCGGAATGCTCAATCCCAGCTGCTGGAAATATAGTTACATTTATCGAGGGTTCACGGCCCTTAAGCTCTTCAAGCACACAAACATCTCCAAAGATCAAGATGGGGTCCCCGATGAGGAGGTTCCCGAAGATGCCGCTCTCGAGGATGTGGCCCTAAAAGTAGATTAGGTTCTTGGCTTTTGTTTTTGCTTCTTTGTTCCCGTGTAAGGACCCTTCGCGGGTGTTGTGAATATCTTTTGTAACCATCTCTTGGAAATACAAAAGGATCTTTTTGTCTTATTTTTGGCTTGTGTTTTGTTTTGTTCTCATTTTTGGAAAATTTGATTGTATGACTCTAATGATCAGTCCAAATACCGGACTCAGAACATAATACCCTTAGGTTTTTAATCGAACAATATAATATCCCTTAAGGTTTTTGTTAATCCTTGAGCTAAGTTTAAATTGATTTGATGCGAGCTCGGGACATCGAGACTCCTGAGTCCAAGTTGAGTGAGAGCAAGGTCTCGAATTTGAAATAAAGTTAGCCCTTAGGCTTCGTAGATAGTCCCCGAGTGAGAATTTTTTCAAACTCAGGTAGCCCTTGGGCTTAGTAGTCAAGTGAGTACCTGATCGAAGTCGAAATAAAGCTAGCCCTTAGGCTTTTTTATATTGGCCCTTAGGCTCTTTAAGTTGGGCCGGTTCGGCCTCTAAGGTGGCTATAATTTTTCCCTCTTTTCGGCAAAAAAACTTAGTGAGAATTTTTGTATGCCTTGGCATGTGTTTTTTTGTACCCGTTTGGGTTTTTCGAAGGTTCGACGTATGGAACCTTATTAGTAATTAGTTTGTGTAAACATAATCGAATACCTATTGAGGTTTTTCTGAAGGCCAATTTTTAACGAAGCCTTTAAATTATTCGATGGCTAAATTTATCGAAGCCCTTTAAATTATTCGAGGGTTGAATTTATCAAAGCCCTTTTGCTTTTGCTGAGGGTAGCCTGATTTAACCGGTTTTTTCAAAGTGTTTGAAGGCCTTTAATTTATGGCGGAAGTCGGACATCTTCGAGCCGCATTATTTCGGCCGTAGCCTTTTATATGACCGTAGTCTTTAATATGGCCGTAGCCTTTAATTTGGCCGTAGCCTTCAATTTAGCCGTAGCCTTCGGGTGTGTCTCTTGGACTTGTTCCCCGATAACTTTTCGAACTTGTTCAAAAAGTTAGTCCCCAAGTATATTGTCTTTGGCCTTTGTTTCGGGGGGATGGCTCTTTGAGGTCTTACGAGTCCGAGTTTTCAATGGCTCGGGCGAGTTGACCGTCGATGTCAATCCCCGAGTATTTCGGGGTTATATTCGCGCTTTGGCCCTTGAGCCATTTCCCGTAGGATTACAAGTGTAGAGCTCATATAATAGTAGACTTCTTTGAGACACAAAGTGTTTTTGATATAAATAGGAAGCTTCTTCAAATAATTGATACATGCGTACATATTTTGCCGTCGGGGCTCAGCTATTCTATATGGACACGGTTCATCTGATCGTTTGGCCCATTACAAGATTCTCCTATCGAGGCCCTCTCAGGCGTGATGTATTTTCCTAAAAAATATGACCTCCGAGGGTGATGCCCCCCAGTATTCGAGGTTGATTGAAAAGAAGCCTTGGATACTATTGGGTCCTCCTTAGGTAGCATATAGTTGTTGCCTCGTTAAAAACCTTGTCGGTAAAACCCATTGGGACAAAATTTGATCTAAGGGGAAAATGAGTGCAATGCATGCTTTAAAACCTAAGGCCTTCATGTGAATAAGGCGTCTTCGATAGCTTCGATCGAAAATCTGCAATGAGTTAGTTTTAAACTCAAATGGACAAAAAGGATAAAACCATACCTTAGCAGTAGTATCGTTTGAGTAACGATACGTTCCAATTGTTTGGCAGTTGTTCACCTTCCATCGTGCTAAGTTTGTAAGATCCTTTGACGACCACTCCGAGGACTCGGTACGATCCTTCCCAATTCGGGCCTAGCTTCCCTTCATTTGGGTCTCGAGTATTGAGGGCAACTTTCCGTAGAACTAAGGCCCCGATTCCGAAGTGTCAGAGATTGGTCCTTCTATTGTAGTACCTTTCGATCCTTTGCTTTTTTGAGGCCATCCGAACAAGGGCAGCTTCTCGCTTTTCATCTAGCAGCTCGAAGCTAGTGTTCATAGCCTCGTGATATGATTTCTCCGATGTGTGTCAAAACCTGGCGTTGGGTTCTCCGACCTCGATAGGGATGAGGGCCTCGGAGCCATACACTAAAGAGAACGGGGTTGCCCCTGTGCTGGACTTCGACGTAGCTCGATATGCCCAAAGGACCTCGGGTAGAACTTCTCTCCATTTCCCCTTCGCATCGTCCAACCTCTTCTTCAGGTTTTGAATTATTGTTTTGTTCGTGGACTCGGCCTGTCCATTTCCAGTTGGATGGTATGGTGTCGATAAAATCCTTTTTATTTTGTGGGCCTCGAGGAACTCCATCACCTTGCCGCCGATGAACCATTTCCCATTGTCACATACAATCTCGGCAGGTATCCCGAATCGGCATATGACGTGGTCCCATATGAAGTCAATAACTTCTTTTTCTTGGACCTTCTCGAAGGCCTGTGCTTCCACCCAGTTAGAAAAATAATCAGTCATAAATAAAATAAACTTAGCTTTACCTGGGGCCGTTGGCAGAGGGCCAACTATATCCATTCCCCATTTCATGAAAGGCCATAGAGATAAGATCGAATGGAGTTGTTCCCCAGGCTGACGGACATCGGTGCGAATCGTTGACACTTATCACATTTTTTGACAAATTCTTTGGAATCTTTTTCCATGCTATCCCAGTAGTAACCTGCTCTGATGATTTTGCGAACCAAAGACTTGGCGCTGGAGTGATTCCCACAAGTGCCTTCGTGGATCTCTCGAAGAACATAATCGGTGTCCCCCGGTCCCAAACATACCGCCAATGGTCCATCGAACGTTCTTCTGTATAATGTTCCATCTTTATCTAATACAAACCTAGCAGCTTTGGTTTGTAGGGCCCTCGATTCTTTATGGTCCTATAATTCTTCAGATAGTCGATATACTAATTCCTCCAGTCCCACGTTAAACTTGTTGAGTTTATCTCGGCATGACCCTCTTCAACCACAAACCTTGATAATTGGACGACAGTCCCCGGGACGATGTCATCCTCTTCAACCGAGGATCCCAGATTAGCAAATGCATCGGCCTCGCTATTTTTTTCTCGAGGCACATGATCTAGAGTCCATTCCTTGAAGCGGTGCAAAGTTACCTGTAGCTTATCCAAGTACCGTTGCATTCCATCCTCTTGAACCTCGAAACTTTTATTTACTTGGTTTACTACTAATAGCGAATCGCACTTGGCCTCGATGACCTCTGCTCCCAAGCTTTTAGCTAGCTCGAGTCTTGCAATCATGGCCTCATACTCAGCCTCATTGTTAGTCAATCTAGAAGTCTAAATAGAAATTCTAATGGTATCACCCATGGGTGGCTTCAAGACAATGCCAAGCCCGGACCGTTTCACATTCGAGGCACAGTCTGTGAAAAGGGTCCATACCCCCGACGATGTACCCGAACTTAGCAGGAGTTCCTTCTCCACTTCAGGTATGAGGGCCGGCGTGAATCGGCCATGGAGTCAGCTAAGATCTGAGACTTGATGGTCGTTCGGGGTTGATATTCGATATCGTACCCGCTAAGTTTGACGGCCCATTTAGCTAATCGGCCCGATAGCTCGGGCTTATGCAAAACATTTCGAAGGGGGTAAGTAGTTAATACACATATAGGATGACATTGAAAGTATGGTTTTAGCTTTCGAGATGCGCTTATTAATGCAAGTGCTAATTTTTCTAAGTAAGGGTACCTTGTTTCGGCATCTCCTAGAGTTCGGCTTACGTAATAAACATGAAATTGCGTACCTTGCTCTTCTTGAACTAGTACCCCACTTACCGCTATCTTGGACACAGCCAAATATAGGTAAAGCTTTTCGTCTACCTTCGGGGTATGAAGCAAAGGCGGGCTCGATAGGTATCGCTTTAGTTCTTCCAGGGCTCGTTCGCACTCCGGGGTCCATGTAAAATCCTTTTATTTTTGAGCAAGGAAAAGAAACGGTGACTTCGATCTGACGACCTCGAAATGAACTGACCCAAAGCAGTTATTCGCCCTGTTAGCCATTGCACGGCTTTCACGCTGTCCACGACCTCGATATCCTCGATGGCCTTGATCTTATTGGGGTTAATCTCGATACCCCAATTTGACACCATGAAGCCGATGAACATACCCAAACCGACTCCGAAGGCGCACTTCTCCGTGTTAAGCTTCATGTGTATTTCCTCAAGATTTCGAATGTTTCCCGTAAATGAGCTAAATGGTCCTCTACGCGCAGAGACTTAACCAACATATCATTAATACAGACTTCCATTGTTTTACCTATTTGTTCTTCGAACATTTTGTTAACTAGGCGTTGATATGTAGCTCCTACATTTTTAAGCCCGAAGGGCATTACGTTGTAACAATAAGTTCCAAATTTGGTAATAAATGAAGTCTTTACCTGGTCCTCCGGGTTCATCTAAATTTGATTGTACCCGGAGTAGGCATCGAGAAAAGTTAGGATCTCGTGGCCAGCCGTGGCATCGATCATTCGATCGATGTTTGGCAATGGGAAAGAATCCTTCGGACATGCTTTGTTCAAGTCCTTATAATCTACACACATTTTAAGCTTGTTTCCTTTCTTAGGAACTACAACTATGTTGGCTAGCCACTCGAGGTACTTTACCTCCCGAATGGATCTTATTTTAAGAAGTTTGGTTACCTCGTCTTTTATGAAGGCATGTTTTACCTCGGACTGAGGCCTCATCTTTTGCTTCACCGGTTTGAACTTGGGATCGGTGCTCATCCGATGCGTGGTGATTTCCGATGGAATCCCTTTCATATCTAAATGGCAAAGCAATCCATATTATCAATAAGAAATTGAATGAGTTTTTTCCTGAGTACAGGGGTCAATCCCGTTTTTAGGTATACCTTTCTCTCGGGAATGTATTCGATAAGTATGACCTGCTTCTGTTCCTCGACAGTTGACTTGGTTGCATCGGACTCTTCGGGAACGATGAAGGTTCGGGGAGTAAGGAGATCCTCTTCTTCGTCTTCGGTTACCTGTTGTTCCGACTCCATCGAGGCCAGAGGATGTGATTGCTATTTAGCCGCCTGCTTACCTTCTTGATTTCTCCGAGGTCGAGGGCTCTGGTATCGGCACCACTTCGTCGATTGCAAAAATCTCTTTTGCAGTATGTTGCTCTCCGTAGACTATCTTCACTCCTTCCTCTGCCGGGAACTTCATCATTTGGTGAAGAGTTGAAGGTACTGCCCTCATGTTGTGTATCCATGGTCTCCCGAGGAGTGCGTTATATCTCATGTCACCTTCGATGACATGGAATCTAGTGTCTTGTATGGTCCCGGCAGCATTTACTGGCAAGATGATCTCTCCCTTTGTTGTTTCACTTGCCATGTTGAAGCCATTCAGAACCCGGGATGCAGGTACAATCTGATTTTGTAGGCCGAGTTGTTCCACGACCCTTGATCTGATTATGTTTGCTGAGCTACCTGGATCCACTAAAACACGTTTAACTTGAATTTTATTTAAAAGGATAAAGATTACCAGGGCGTCGTTGTGAGGCTGAGATATGCCTTCTACTTCTTTGTCAAAAATGATAAGGCGTCCTCGGGCACATAGCTCCGAGTCTGTTTTTCTCTTGTGATTGATACTTTGGTGCGCTTGAATACAGGCCGTTGAGGGACATCGACTTCACCAATGATCATGTGGATTACATGTTGTGGTTCTTCTTGCTCGTTTTTCCTTGCATCTCTCTCCCTGAAGTGATTCTTAGCTCGATCACTTAGGAATTCTCGAAGGTGGCCCTCATTGAACAACTGGGCCACTTCTTCCCTCAGCTGCCTGCAATCTTCTATTCTATGGCCATGTGTGTTATGATACTTGCACATCAAATTCGGGTTCCTTTGAGAAGGATCGGTCTGTATAGGACTGGTCCACTTGGTGTCATTGATTCTTAGTCAACACAATCCCTGATGCATCTACGCTGAAGTTGTACTCCAATAATCGAGGTGCCTCTGTGGGATCGGTATGCTTATCGAATCCGCTTTTACTCATGAGTCCCCGAGAACTTTGACCTCGATCGTCTCTCCGATCGTTCCGAGGAGCGTTCCGACCTGAACCGTTGTTCCTTCGATCGACATACGGTTGATACCGTTCCCTGTTCGATCTCGATTCCCTATTCGTATCCCTGGGGGGCTTAACCACGATCTATTAAGATGAACCGAACCCGAGGGGGCTCCCAACTGATTGTCCTCGACCCTAATTTTTCATTGGTAACGGTTGTGCACATCTGACCACGTCGCAGCTGGATACTCGATCAAGTTCTACTTTAATTGTCGAGATGCAATCGAGCTCCGTTCATTCAAACCCTGCATAAAGGCATGTACTGCCCAATCGTCGGAGGCTGGTGGTAATTTCATTCTTTCCATCTGAAACCCGGACACGAACTCCCTTAACATCTCATCGTTCCTTTGTTTTGTTTTGAAGACATCCGATTTTCTCGTGGCCACCTTTATGGACCCGAATTGTGCTTTCACGAAGGCTTCCGCTAACATAGAAAACGAGTCAATAGAGTTAGGAGCTAAGTTGTGATACCAAATCATAGCTCCTTTCGATAACGTCTCTCCAAACATTTTTAACAAGACCGATTCGATCTCATCGTCATTCAAATCATTTTCTTTGATCCCGCAAGTGTATGAAGTAATATGCTCGTTGGGATCGGTTGTTCCATTATATTTGGGTATATCGGGCATGCCAAACTTCTTGGGAATGGGCATCGGAGCCGCACTTTGAAGGAATGGTTTTTGTATGAATTTTTTGGCATCTAATCCTTTCAAAACTGGAGGTGCCCCGGTATCTGGTCTACTCGGGAGTTATAAGTCTCCACCTTCCTATCATTGTCTTCGATTTTCTTTTCTCCGAACTCGATCCTCTTAGTGAGCTCTTCGAGCATCTTCATAATTGTGGGGTCAGTCCCCGAGTCACTTTCACCTGGTCTTTCTGGTGCCGATTTAGTATGTCGAGAGTTTACTAGTTCGGCAGTATTTGGAGTTTTATTCTGACTCTGAAGTTGAGCGATGGCGATTTGATGAGCCTGCAGCATCTCGAATATCACTTGAAGGCTGACTCCCCCATCTCCTTTTCCTGATGTTCCTTGGTCCCCTAGTCGGGCTTCCCTGCGTACACTCCCTTCGGGGTCCGTGCCTAAATTAGTGTTTATAGCAATATGAGAACTAACATCGACTGCCTACATTGTTGTTTTCACCAAGACCTTCGTTGTCATGAGCAGGTGCATTTTGTGAGCTAGACATGTTTCAGCGCGAGAATCAAAAATTCTTGACAAGAAAAAGTGTAAAAATAACGTGTGTAATAAGAATTAGTAAAGAAACAATCACTATTATCTTTAGCCCCACGGTGGGCGCCAAACTGTTTAACTCGAAAATACGAGTAACAATTAAATTTGATTTTTGATTTTAAAGAAACATGATTAGATTCAATACCAATTAATAATCAAGAAGTATAAAGTAGAAATAAGGAGATAAATATATCAAACCAATATAACTTAGCAGCAGTGACCTCGAGTTGCGTTTAGGACAACAAGAACAATTAAGCAAGAAAAGTAAACTAAGAGCTATAGAGCTAAAAGACACTTCTGATGAACAGTAGGCAAAAAGTAGAGAGTATATTCTTTTCTCAATGATTGGGTGGTGTTACAAATGATTGAGGTCCTCTTTATATAATAGGGGAACCCTAAATAAGGAATATTTCTATTTGCAGTAGGGAATATTCTTGATAAAGCTGTCTAACCGCCTAATACGGAATCGTACAATCCTATTCTGGGATTTGCGCCATGATCTTGGGGACGTGGCAAGAATCTAGCTCATTCTGTTATAAATCCATAACGGTAGTATTTCGGGATCGAGCATACTTGCCCCCGGTGCTCCTCGTACTCCTATCTCCGATTATTGCATTATGTCTTCAAACTCGAGTCTGGTCTACCAGTCTCGAACTCGACCTCGTCCGAACTCGGGCCTATGACGGACCCTCGAGCCTATAAATCGGAGGCATATGATTTTGACCGTATACAATTTTCATCTGGTAAGTATTAAAATCTTTTGTTGCTTTGCAATTGGACGAATATGATATTCTAGTTCTTCAGATTTATTGTACTAGGTAATTGACCATTCTTTATTTGTTATAAATAATTATTTTACTAACTTTAGTCTGCTAGGCTTATTAATACTTGGTTGGGGCTATTCTTAGTTTATTATAGACAATTTATTACTGTATTTGTTAGCCTTAGTCTAGTTGGTATGACGTATGAAGGACGTTATAGTAATAGGTGAAGAGTATTTGGGTGAATTGATGGGAACTTCAAATTGCTGGATCTGGCATCCGAGGAAAAAGGTGAAGGTATCAATTGTAATTCAACGGCAATATACCTATAAACAGTTGGTTGAAAGCTTCATTGAAAGTGGTTAGTTGAAATGCTGGTCAAGCGACGTGTTGGTCAGTTATACAATTAGTGATACGCTTGCAAGGGAAAAGTATTTGCTTCATTCATAACAACTTGATAATGTTCGTTGGTATCTTTTTGATATTCCTATAGGTGGTCTAGGTCGATTCTAAGAATAACAGCGGTTGAGAGTTTCATCTGGGTTCAAATGCTGCAGCGGCAATAGAAAATATCATCACCACCACCATCATTCGTCGAAGAATTTACTCACGGGGATGATTTTGGAAAATCTATGAATAATTGTCGAGAAAATAATGACGAGGCTATCGAGTAGTCTGCCGCTGTTTTCAGCAAATATATTCCTGCACATTCTGCTACAACCCAGCCCAACCACTGTCTTGATAAACCATGTTTTCTTCGTGGGCACACTATCATGATTATGGAGGCATCTCCAAATGCATTTCTCATGACCCAGAATTCATTATAGGCCGTGATGGCGCCCAACGTCGTTAGGCAAGTCAATGGTGAACCATCTAAATAATTATTCATTTTATTACTTTTGAAATTATAAGTTTTATTAAATAAACAAATCTATGCTTTTAAAAATCATGGGTACATACAATATTAGTAAGATATAAATAAAAAGGTGATACTATTAATGCAAAACCATTAACATCTACAAGATATCCCAAAACTCGGTGTCAGAAGTGCATTAGCATCTACAAGGAAGTACAATAATAATACATCATCTGTCTAGAATATAAGATAGACACGATAAAGTAAATAAATGTGATGGAGACTCTGTGTGCTGCGGATCATAACATGAAATACAGCTACCATACAGTCCCCTCGGCAACTATGCTTGCTCGCCCAAATGACCATCAGAAATATACCTGCACAATAAGTGCAGAAGTGTAGAATGAGTACGTAAATAATTGCGTACCTAGTAAATATCTAGCCTATTCCTGGAGAAGTAGTGATGAGATGTCGACATCGACACTTACTAGTGGTCGAATAAATAAAATACAAGAATTTTAAATAAGCATAAAATACAACAGTATCGATAGAATAATAAACAGTAGTTAACGTGATCCTTTAACGAAATATCATTTTAAAAATTCTCAAATACCACATGTCATCTCAAAAAATAAGAATCATCAAGTAAATATCTGATCTCCGGTTATAAGGGGAATATCATGTAATTTCCAAGCCTTAATCAAGAGGGTAATCTCGTGGATATTCGGACTCCTAACGATCTCACGCAAGAATTATGCCGAGGTCGTACGGCCCGATCCAGAATAGTGTGTACACTATTGAAGGTCGATCGACGTGAACCATAGATGCATCTCAATATACTGCCGAGGCGTTCGGTCCGATCCACAGGAAAGGTTGAAACATAACGAATTACGGGCCACGTGTTTGCAACACAAGAACAGGAGCATAAAGTAAACATGTCTTTTACCATCTATCAAATATCTCGCCAAACAACTCAAGGTGATACAGATTGACATAACACAATCCCAAATCAAATCAAGTATTTAAACTAGCAAATTGAGTTCAAATAATTCAAATATTACATGATAAAGTCCTAAGTCTACCCGGACATAAACATGCTTTTAGATACGTACGGACTCTCGTCACCTCGTGCGTACGTAACACCCACAACTAATAGCACATAATAATTTAATACCTACGGGGTACTTTCTCCTCACAAGGTTAGACAGAAGACTTACCTCGCTCCGAAATTCTATAACTGGCTCCAACGCGTCTCTAACACCTTATACCGATGCCGAACGATCCAACACTAATCAAACAATGTGTAAACCAATCAAAATATGCGCTAATACTCATAATTAAACAATTTATAATAATTCTCAACTCCACTCGAAAAGTCAACAAAGTCAATCACCGGGCCCACAAGCCCGGATTCCGAAAACTTTTGAAGGTAATCATTACCCATAACATCACGAACTCAAATATAAAGTTTATTCCTAGTTCCATGCCCAATTTCGTGGTCAAAATCTCAAAATACCAAATTCTAGGTTTTCTTCCAAAATCTCACAATTTCTACAAAATTTCATGCTTAAATCTGTATATAATCCTTGTATATAACTTACAACAAGTAGTAATAACTTACCTTATGATATATGGTGGAAATGATCTTCAAGAATCACCCCAAATCGCCCTACATGTGCTCCAAGGACTTAAAAGTAAAGAAATATACTCAAAATCTCGAAATTGGATGTTTAATATACCTGCTAGGCCTTCTTCTTCGCGATCGCGGTCATTAGCCACGCGATCGCAGTTAACAAATATTTCAACATCATTTTCTTCATCGCGATCGCAGCCAAAATCCTGCGATCGCGATGTACAAATCGTGTTTTCTTCTTCACAGATACCCTTCGGTATAATGGCCATAACTTTTTGTACAAAATTCTAAATGACAAACGGTTGAATTCTGAAAACTAGATTCAAAGTGCTACAACTTTCATTTTTGGATCATCTTCAAATTCCTTATAAATTGCATGATATAAGCTCCTGAAGTCAGACCACTTACAACAGAAATTCCTTCTACGCGATCGCTACCTTCCTTCCATGATCGCGATTCACAAGGACTGGAATGCACTTTGCTCTTCCCAATCACGGCCCGGACCTCCGCGTTCTCGTTTCACACCCCTGACGCTAGTTATCACCACTTCCAAAAGGCCTAAAAGTGGCTGAAACTAACTCACCCGAGGTCCGAGGAACCCCGTCCAAACATTCTTACAAGTTTATATATCCTATTAAACTCCTTCAAAGGCTCGGAACACGAATTACAACATCAAAACCAAGAATTAAAGATCAAACTTAATGTCTTAAACTCTCTTAACTTTCAAACCTTCATGCTTCGCCGAATGCGTCCGAATCCCACTTAGACATTCCGGAATGACACCAAATTTTACGTACAAGTCATAAATCACAATAGGAACCTATTCCAAGGCTTGTAATCCCAAACGAACATCAATGACACCAAAGTCCACTTCAAATCAAACTTAAGAAATTCTTAAACTAGCTTCAAAATGCCAACTTTCTACAATGAGCGCCGAAACACGTCCGGACCATCCGATACTCAACCCAATCATACGCCCAAGTTTAAAATCATCATACGAAACTGTTGGAACCTTAAAATTAAGATTGCGAAGTCGTTTACTCAAAAGTCAAACCTTGGTCAACTGTTCCAACTAAAGCTTCCGAATTGAGAATTGTCATTCCAAATCAACCCCGAACTTCCCGATATTCGAATCCGACTACACGTGCAAGTCATAATACATGAAGTGAAGCTACTTAAGGCCTCAGCCCGCAGAATAACGTGCTAGAGCTCAAAACGACTGGCCGAGTCGTTACGGCATTTATGCTACTTTTCTTGAAAAACAATACTCGAGCATGTAAAAGGGGTCGAAGCCATATACTATGGATATCGGAGAAGCATATGTATCCATGAAAAGGAGATATAAATGCTCAATTTGCAATAAATATGGCCACAAGAGGACTACCTACCCAACTACGTTGTCACGACATGGAGAGTGGTTTTTTTCTTCAAGCGGTTATCTTTGTAATAATCTGGTACTGTGATGTTGTTTGTTCTTCTTTAATATTTTTTTAAATCTATGTTGTTGTTGTTGATAACTTATATGGTAATGCTTTCCTTGTGATATTTTCTCCTTCAATCAATTGGTATAATCAAGTTTGTGGATTAATAATTCTGGGGCATGTCTCTATTATTGATAGTAGACGATAATCATGCAATTTAGCTAATATTTACACTCTAATTTGGCCGCACTTTATCAATATTTGAGTGTAAAAGATAACAAAATGCTCTAATTAAGAGTTTTATGCCTTGCAGGAACCATTCCGAGCTAGGAGGAAGCTAAAAGAGTGTTTTGGAGTCAATATGGAGCATGGAAGGCCAATCAGAGGATAACACGATCAAAAAGGAGAAAAAAAAAAGCAAGGACCAAATTCGCGGTTAGGTCCAGGTCAGGTCCGTAGCCGCGAACAGAAGTTATGTCAAATCTGCGGTCAATCCGCGGTCCAATCCGCGACCGCGGACGGGTTGTTCGGAGCCAAAAAGTCAGGGCCAATTGTGTAATTTCCAGGACGACTCTCCTTGACCTATAAGAAGCCCAGCTCGCCCAAAAAGAGGATATTGAGGTTTTTAAAGGGAATTTGAAGGCAAGAACAGGCAAGAAGCAAGGCGGAAGATTCGGCATAGAGTTCTTACCTTTCTTCTTCTTGTTTTTATCATTGAGGATGAATTCTACCATTATGATTGTGAAAAGATTATGCGTGGCTAAACTTCTAATCTAGAGTTTTGTTGGAACCTCGTGGAGGATGAAATTCTTGCTATGTTAATATAGATTTGCCATAATATTTTCTCTATTTGTTCAACTATATTGTGATTGTTATTGCTTGAAGGGCCCTCAATCGGCTGTGCCTATTTAGTATGCATTGCTCGGGAGAGAGTGTATATTTAGGTAGTTGTTGAACAACACCACTCCTAACGTATATGAGGGATCAATACGAAGGGTTTAAAGGTGGGATTAGGGATAACGAAACCTTGGGTGCGATCTAAGTGAGCTGTAACTAAGGCTAGCTAGCGTAATTTGGGAGAATATGCCTAGTATATTGTTGTAATTACTCAGGAGAGTGTTACGATGGTCAGAGTGCTCATGATCGATAGAGAAGCCTTAGGCAAATTCATAGCAAACATAGCGGAAAGGATTCCGATAAGAGGGGAAATCAGAACCTTAGACCATTCCCAATCTTGCTTACAAACCGTTTATAGCTAGTTCTTAATTACTGCATTATTACATAATATTTAGTTAATAAACGCCCAATTTGTTACTCAAATATTTTTGAAGATTGAATACATGAATTTCTATGAGTCCAATAGCTGTGATTGATAGGTTAATTCTCTGTGGGATTCGACTCCGGACTTGTCAACCAGAATATATTTGCAGCGACCGCTTTATCATTTTTATAAGGCATAGTTGGGCGTGATCAAATTTTAGCGCCGTTGCCGGGGAGTTAACGGTGTTATTGATTGCAGTTAAAAAGAAGTGCAAAAATTCTTAGTGTAGTCAATTTTCTTCAATTTAAACTAACGATTGAAATTCTAACATTTCTAGTCGTGGTTGTTACAGGTGTATGCCTAGAAACTCCTCAAGAATTGGTGAATTGATCGAAGCATTATCAGATCCTGAGAAAGTTTTCAAGGCATTGAATCGTGCAAAAAAGAAAGGCAAACAACAACAGAACTCAACCGAAAACATTGAACCAGACATGAAAGACGATAATCCAAACAACTGAGACAACGTGAATGAACCAAACAATCAGGGAGTGGCACCTCTTGTGCCAGAAGCAGCACTATATGACTGGTCACAACCCACCGCTGACAACTTAGTAACTGCTATTGTAGTCCCTCAGATATAAGCAGATTCATTCCAGATCACAAATAACATGCTACATCTGTTGCAGAACAAGGGACTATTCTTTGGGTCATACATTGAAGATCCCCAGCAGCATCTAAAGAATTTCCTGTCAATCTATGCCACGCAGAGGCAACACAACATGGTACCAGAAGCAATACGTTTGCTGTTGTTTCCATTCTCCGTGACAGGAGCAGCTTAGACTTGGCTTAATTTACTCCCCATCAACTCCATCACTACTTGGGAGGAATTAGTCAAGCAATATTTGAACAAATTTCATCCACCCAACAAGACTGCTCTGCAAATTGATGAGATATTGAGCTTCATACAGAAACCAACTGAGACGCTACATGAAACGTGGGAGAGATTCAAGGTTCTGCTGGTTACGTGTCCACATCATGGTATTCCGGAGCAGATGTTGGGGCAGAGATTTTACATGGGTTTAGCAGATACTTTGAAAGCCAATGTTGATGCTTCAGTAGATGGAGCATTTTAGAGCAAAACATTCAGAGAGAGCAAGATCCTACTTGACAAGATGGCACAAAACTCAGGATGGACAACAAGAAACGCTCCAATCACTCCTGTGGTTCACTAGTGGCTCTTGACCTGACTAACTTCATGGCTGAAAATATGACCACTCTACTGACACAAATTTTAGGTTGTAGGTTAGGGGAAGTTGGGAATATTTCTACAGTGCGCTAGAGTGAGACTAGACAGTTAGGAGTTAGGCTTAGGATGCTACTGATCAGCTACTGATGCAGGGCTTTATGTTATAGATATTCCTATACTTTCCTCCTTCTCGTATTTCCTATATTCCTTATATTGTTGTTATTTGTTATTTTATGTTATTTCAGGTTATGTTGTCTATTTTATGTTATTTATTATGAGTCTATTGCTAGTACTAATATATCGTCACTTGTTTCTTTCTTGAGCCGAAGGTCTTCTAGAAACAGCCTCTCTGCCCCTCGGGGTAGGGGTAAGGTCTGCGTACATATTACCCTCCCCAGACCCCACTTGTGGGAATATACTGGGTTGTTGTTGTTGTTGTTGTCTACTGACACAAATGAGCATCCTCACCAAAAAGGTTGAAGAATCAGGCCAGAAGTAGCAGGTACAAATAGTTGATGCAACTAAAGGGGGGGGGGGGGGCTATATACATCATGCATTGATCAACCATATGTCTGCTCGTGGAGTGTTGAAGGTGATAATCAACAATATCAGGAGAACATGAATTATGTGGCCAACTACGGGGGACTGAGACCAGGTTGTTAGAATTGGGGTCAGCAGAATCAACAATATAGACCAGTTTAGCAGCAGTACAATAACAACAATAATCATGGGGCTATGCGACCACAGGGACAAATGGTGTCTTACCAAAGGAAACAAGGTGTACAACCAGCAAAATCAGCAGCAGGCGTATCAACAACCTCCACAACAACAGATTGTGAGACATGAAGATGGGTTTGCTAAACTTGAGGGAATGATGCAACAAGTGATTGGGTCCACTGAAAAACTAGCTGACAGAGTAGACTCACATGAGTCAGCGATAAAGTATATTGAGATGCAATTAGGACAGATTTCCATGGCCCTAAATAATCGTCCTCATGGGACGTTACTTGTAGACACCCAAATCAATCCAAAAGAGTAGGGCCCGAAGTAGCTGATGGCAGTGAGTCTCCGAAATGGTAGAGACTTAGATCTAGAGCAAGAAATTGCTCGTGAAAGCAGACCGACGGAGACACTGGTGCCAGTACCCGTTGAGTTAGACAATTCAGCAGGGTTAACTGAGGTGACGGTACAGCATGCGCAAGAGAACACCAACAAAGAAGAAGAGGTTGTGAAAGAGACGGAGGTTGCACCGGAACCGACAGTAGAAGCAGTGCCTGAACAAGAGAAAAATCAAATCACAGGGAAGAAGCAACCTCCAGCACCATTCCCACATAGATTGGCCAAGTATCAGAAAGATGAGCAGCACAAGAAATTCTTGGAGATGTTGAAGCAAATTCAGGTAAACATTCCATTGATTGATGCTTTAAAGGAGATGCATGGTTATGCGAAGATGATGAAAGACTTGATGTCCCGCAAGTTCGATTTTCAAGACTTGGCCACGGTTACACTGGCTCAGACTTGCAGTGATGTTGTGACGAGACCCATAGCTAAGAAGCTGTCTGACCTAGGGAGTTTCACAATCCCTTGCACAATAGGCAACTTTGCATTTGCTAAGGCACTATGTGATCTGGGAGCAAGCATAAACCTCATGCCCCTGGCTATCTACAAAAGGCTAGGCATTGGAAGAGCTAGACCCACGTCTATGTTACTATAGCCGGATGATCGAACAATGAAGAGGCCCTCGGGGATTCTAGATGATGTACTATTACAGGTTGGGAAGTTTGTGTTCCCAGCAGATTTTGTCATCCTTGACTGTTGGGTTGACGAGGAAATTCCCATAATTCTAGGAAGGCCATTCATGGCCACTAGGAGAGCGTTAATTGATTGTGAAACTGGAAAGTTCAAGATGAGATTAAATGATGAAGAGATAACATTCAACGTGCAGAAATCTATGCGGAGACCAAGTGAATTTGCTAATTGCTCTTTAATAGATGCAGTAGATATAGTCTTGGAGGAGTAAGATGAAGCTTTGAACATTAAAGACCCTCTAGCAGCTTGTCTCATAAACTTAGACAAAGCTAATGGTGAAGACTTGGCAGAGTGGGTTCTTGCTCTTGAAGGCCAAGGTTTTTGGATTAAGGGAGCTTGAATTTGAGCCTTTGCACTTAGAGGAAAGAAAAACTCCTCCAGCTAAGCCGTCAATAGAAGAGCCATCGAAGTTGGAACTGAAGCCACTGCCATCCCATCTCAGGTATTATTCTTAGGACCTGACTCAACTTTACCTGTTATTATCTCAGCTAGTTTGGTAGATGTGCAGGCAGAATAACTTTTGCAGGTACTAACTGAGTGTAAGACTGTAATTGGGTGGACCATTGTAGACATTAAGGGGATCAGCCCGACCTTCTGTATGCATAAGATTCTGCTAAAGATGGGCATAGACCTTCTAGAGAACATCAAAGAAGGCTGAACCTCAACATGAAAGAAGTGGTGAAAAAGGAAGTGATTAAATGGTTAGATGCGGGAATCATATTCCCCAGCTCTGACAGCAACTGGGTTAGCCTAGTGCAGTGTGTATCAAAAAAAGGAGGTATGACGGTAGTGAAAAATGAGAAGAACGAGTTGATCTCTACACAAACAGTCACAGGTTGGCGAATCTGTATGGATTACAGG
Source organism: Nicotiana attenuata (assembly GCF_001879085.1). Lineage (NCBI taxonomy): Eukaryota > Viridiplantae > Streptophyta > Magnoliopsida > Solanales > Solanaceae > Nicotiana > Nicotiana attenuata. Next base: position 22,655 of record NW_017671969.1, on the reverse strand, counting down.
AAGTTGAACTTGGCTACCAAGAAGGACCATTTCCCATTGCCATTCATTGATCAGATGCTAGATAGATCGGTAAGGAGGTCTCATGTTTGCTTTCTGGATGGGTACTCGGGGTATAATCAGATTTCTATTGCCCCGGAAGATAGAGAGAAAACGGCGTTCACCTGCCCTTATGGAATCTATGCTTTTCGGCGAATGCCGTTTGGCCTATGCAACGTACCCGCCACATTCGAAAGGTGCATGATCTCCATCTTCACAGATATGGTAAAGGAGATAATGGAGGTTTTCATGGATGACTTCTCAGTGGTGGGGAACTCATTCGATAATTGCCTTGTGAACTTGAGAAGAGTTTTGAAAAGGTGTATCGAGACTAATATGGTACTAAACTGGGAAAAGTGCCATTTCATGGCGCAGGAAGGTATAGTCTTGGGGCACCTAGTGTCAAGTAAAGGTATTGAGATGGATCGTGCAAAGGTTGATGTGATAGAAAATCTTCCACCACCCACCTCCGTCAAGGCAATCAGAAGTTTTCTTGGGCACGCCGGTTTCTATAGGAGATTTATAAAAGATTTTTCTAAAATTGCTAGCCCCTTGTGTAAATTGCTTGAAAAAGATTGCCCTTTTGTGTTTTCTGATGACTACAGGGTAGCTGTTGACGAATTAAAGAAGAGATTGGTAACATCACCTATCATAGTTGCGCCCGACAGGGAGCAACCATTTGAGCTGATGTGTGATACGAGTGACTATGTGTCGCGCCCCCTTTTTTCCCTCCTCGCGGCGGGCGGATTTATGATATATTTGGTATGGGACGACTCGTTCCTTTTGGGAACTGGGTTTTTGTATTTGAAGAGTCGCCACCTAATGATTTATGGTGCATTAGGATACCTTACAAGATTCAACTACAACTACGCTTTTGATAACTAGAGACAGGGTAAGGGCTTTGAAATTATCCCGAAGGGAAGGTGTTAGGCACCCCTCAGGATCTACTAGTGTGGTTCCCGGCCAAACATTCATTGTGAATTTGGTGCAATTAAAGTAAACAAATAAGGGTCAAATATTGGGGATTTAAACACATGAAAAGAAAGAACAATTGAAAGGAGAGTTAAAAAAAGTTTACAAATAAAGGGAAAGGGGTCCTAGGTTTATTTATAATTTGGATCACATCAATGCAATACCCGGTAATCACTCCTCAAGAGAGGGGCTACACGTGGTATTAGCGCACCGGTCATCATATCCATATCTACCCTTTCCCACCCCGTTTAAGGTACTAAAGCGCGGATTGGTCTCGATTACTATTGCATGCTATTACCCGTCCCATTCCTATCAGTCCCGGAGGTACTTAGGACTACTATTCCTAAAGGGAAGGGATATTAGGCTGATTGGTTTCAAAGGATAAAATCTAAGGCGACATACAAAAACACATACTGCATGTTGGGGAAGCATATAAACAGATACAGGCTCAAATACACCTCCTTGAACAAAAGCACATAACTAGCATGACTTACACTTACATTTAGGGTCTGATTGAAATACTAAAGACGAGGGGAGTTTGATTCAGAGCCAGATTCATCAGATAACTCAGATAAGAAGCCCAAATCAGGCCTTCCTGCTGGTTGGAATAGTTATTAATTAACAGAGGCGAATTTAGTTTTATTGTTGTTATTACCTAAGGCTTGCCTAAGTGTTTAGACGGCGTCCTATAGGCATGATATCTACTTAATTCAGAATGCGGCGAAACAGTAAAAACGAATTGTTTGGGATCCTATGGGCATGCTTGCTAAACCTCGTTAAGTAAGGGAATTAGATTGTTTAAAACTGATTCAGAATAGACTGATTTTTAAAACAGACCAATTTCAGATTCTGCAGGTGATGGTATCTATAGTCGCTGATTTAAACCCTATGAACATGATATCTAACATTGAGTGTGAATGAAACGAATCAAATTTATTTAAGAACCCCTATAGGCATGATTTATATATGTTACTGATTTCAGCATTACGAACATGACACTTATTTTCAGCTGTTTAGAACCTAAAACATGATATCTAAATGGCATGCAGAATTGAAATACGTCCTATAGGCAGGTTATCTAGGCGTGACATTGAGCATGAAAAAAATTGAGATAAACCATATAGTCATGGTGTCTAAGATGCAGTATTGAACACAAAGAATTTAAAATAGTCCTATAAGCATGCTGTCTACCCTTGAGCATACATGATCACCCAACCCTTTTCATTAGCCAACCCCAAATGTTTATTACAACTTATTACAAACCAGAAATACCGAATTACAAAAGAAAGAATTAAAGAAAAAGCTACAACCATAGGAAAGCCTAATTTGACTTCCTATCTGAGATATGCAACGAACCATATCATTGCCAATGCCATTGATTTCAAAGTCTTTCTCAGACCTGGGTGTGTCAGTGTTCCCTAAGGGCCTCAATAGGACCCCGGGCAGTGCTCACACCCAAGTTACACAACCAGAATAGAGATGAGTGCAGTGTCGAAATGCCAGCCCTCATGTGTCCAAGTTCAGAGGGAGCTCATAGGTCCCAAGGCAAGGCTCACATGAAGGGGGCAGAACATAAGTCTAAGAAGAGAGTGAAAGTGCAGGAACAGAGTTTTAAGGGCTGAGGGAATAAAGGAGAGGGAAAGGGTGATGGGAGACAGCCATTAACATCTCAGGGAATCAATAACTTCACAAAAAGGGGGCAGGGGATTGGGAATCCATTGCAAGGAGCCTATACACTTGGGCATGGGTTAACTTTGGGCATGCACAGCAATAGGGAGTGCTGACATGCCTGTAAATCAACCAGAACACACAACAAATAAGGGAAACATGGAGGTTGTGATCCCAAAGGGATCAAGTTTGGGTCATGAACAGCAATGTTCAATGCTGTCATGCCCCGAATCAACCGCAGATACCAACTACATTAGGGATAGGGATTCAAAGTCCACAAGCTATGATAAATAACAAAAGCATTTGTTCGGACAGAAAGGCAGAACATAGCATGCATTAATAATGGAACTATTTAAATACAAATAGGAGGCAAACTGGAAGGAAAGAAACAGTAAAGAAACATGTTGTTGTTGATGCTGAAAAATTAATTAGAACATACCAGTTAAAGAAGCAAAGTGCAGTAAAGTAAGTAAGCAGGACTTCAAAGTATAGCCTTGGCTTTCAGCCGGCTCAGCAAATAGTAGCACAAGTAGTAATAAGCAAGAGAGAGTTTTTCTTTTTGAGCGTAAGTGTGCGTTCAGAACCAAAAAAGTTCGTGTCTGTGTGTTAATGAGAGAGCCTATATATAGTTTGAAGCTAGGTAGAATAATAAGGTAAGAATCAAAGTCGAGCAGTAATTATGGAACTAGGTATCAATTAGCATCAAGTCAGTATAAGTACTTCCTTTAATTAAGGGAATCAATTCGAACGGTAAGAACATGTAGCAAATAAGGAAAGAAATCAATGGTAACTGGAGCATAACAGATAAGGAAATACTTCAAACATAGCAGGCACGAAGTAAACAATTAGGGTTAGGTTCATAAGGTCCTAATAAAGGAAATAATATAACAATCAATTAATAGCATAATCAACCATAGAATAAGGTCAGAAAAACATTCTACAAGGTAAAAAATCAGTAGAATAATCATGCGGAATCAGTGAAAGATCAATCACAGGATTCAAAATTGCAAGAATAGGAGATAACACTGATTTACCCCATTCTATAAGAACGAACACATGGTAAGCAAAATCAAAACCCTAAGAGGTAGGACAAAATATCACATATGAAATGAAAGATTCATGCAGAGCATAGTTTGAATTAGTAGGCTAAGCGTGATGCAGGTAGGTGAAGTGAAGAATCAGAAGCATTCGTGAACAAAAATTAGGCAAAATCACACAATAGGAAAGGATAACCATAATATGGAACCCTAACAAAGCAAACATAGGAAAAAAGTCACAGAATCATAGAAACGCACAGATTAACCGAACATATTATCAAAACAAAACTCAAAAACCCAAGTTTGAGGCTAAGCAGCTAGGGCTTTCAACATAGACGAGTTGAAAAAGGAGTAAACACATAGAATCGTTCGAGATATAGAAGTTAAAACATGAAGAGTCGATTTAAACAGAGTGTAGAAGAAATTCCGAAAAACCCTAACTTTTAAAAGAAAGTAAAACAACTTGAAATCGGTGATTTTTCAGAAGAAGCTTGAGAATAGTGTAAAAACATAGAAAGAAACATACTTAGATTGCCAAAAATAGCATAGATCTTAAGAGATTCTAACAAAGGTAGGGTTTCAAAGGAAACCCAGATAGAAACGGAAGAACCTGCTTAGAACCTCAAAGATCGTAACAAATATGGTGTGATTTTGCCCAAAATCACACCGGAGAAGCCATGAACAAAACAGAAACCCTAAATCCAAATCAGCATGGCCCAGAGCCCTTGAAGGACTCAGAGATGATGAGCGAGGCGATGGGGAAACCATTGGAGGTTTGGGGTAGAAAGGTAGTTGCCGGAGATGGTCGGAGATGGCCGGAGAAGAAGGCGGCGATTGAAGGGGGTTAGGGTTAGGTTGAGAGCAAAGAGAGGAGATGAGAGCATCTGAGGGCAGCGGGCTGGGTGGAATGGCAAGGGTTAGGGGTATTAGGGATTAAAAAAGGAAAGGGTTCATTTGGACCGTTGATCTGGGAGATCAACGGTTAGGATTTGACCGGGTAGATGGGTTCCGGGTTTGGGTTGGTGTATATAGGGTTTGGGTCAGGTTAATTGGGTATGAAATTGGGCTGGGGAATGGGGTTCAATTTGGGCTACGACTGAGAACAAAATCTAGCTATAATTTAAATAGCCACTTTTCTGTCATTTATTTTATAAAAAATAGCAAATTAATTTTTGAAAACAAATAAAAGCATTAAAAAGATTTATAATTTATAATTATCAATATAAAAATACTGGGCTTAATTTTTATGATTATAAATGCGATTAGATCTTAAAAGAGGCTAATATTGCAATTATATGTAATTTAGCTTAAAAAATACTAAATAAATTTGTAAAAATATGAAAAATTTATATTAACTATGTTTTAGCATAGATATGAGAATCCAATAAATGAATCATCAAAAATAATAATTTTGGAAATTATTATTGGATTTTTAGGGATAAAGCATGGCAATAAATTGATTTTAAAATCTTTAAAAATTAAGAAAAAATAATAAAACATTTGGACATACTTATATGTGCATGAATATGCTATTTTGAAAGTATTTTGCCTATCAAAAATATATAGGGAAAAATTGGGTATCAACAGCTGCCCCTCTTTACCCGAGAATGATGAAAGAGTTGTCGGGTAAAGATATGATGGCCAATTTTTATCGAGTGAGACGGTTCGAAGTTTAGGCCGTGCCCTGGCTTCTGAGATGCCTACATATCCTTGTTCTTATAGGAATCAGGCCATATGTAGTTCCGAATCCATTGGCGGAGTATGCCGATGGAGACTTCCCAAGAACGGACGTGATTTTTCGGGCTGGTCGAGTGAGTTGCTTACTGGAATGGTTAGGGTTGATGTGGCTGCGGGCACTGGAGCGGGCTCCTACCGGGACGACCGTTGCATGCCGATTTACCTACAAACAGAAACAATACAAGCGTATATTGTGCATAAAATTAGACATGATGCGAGTTCCCGTCGGACCATGAATGCTGCTTTCAGACGGTTAGGATGACGTCCTTAGGCCATGACGTCCTGGGCCATGAAGCATGTAATAAAGGATTCACAGGCTATGAAATGATGCTCTCGGGCTATAGAAATGGTGCCTCTGAACCATGATGCCTTTGAATAATGATATGCTAGAGATTAAAAAGGATCCTCAGGCCATGACATGGTGTTCTCGGGCTATGAGGATGGTTCCTCCGAACGATGACGCCTTTGGATAAGTTGGCGATATTTCAGCCCATGAAGGATGCAGTAGCATGTGGCGATCTTTCAGCCGTGCAAATATGGCGATCTTTCAGCCGTGCAAACATGGCGATCTTTCAGCCGTGCAAATATGGCGATTTTTTAGCCGTGCAATGTGGTATGTGGCGATCTTTCAGTCGTGCAATGCAGTATGTGGCGATCTTTCAACCATGCAGATATAGTATGAGGTGATCTTTCAGTCGTGCAATGCAGTATGTGGCGATCTTTCAGCCGTGCAGGTGTAATATGTGGCGATCTTTCAGCCATGCAGATGTAGTATGAGGCGATCTTTCAGCCGTGCAATGCAGTATGTGGCGATCTTTCAGCCATGCAAACCTAGATAAGGTGGCGATCTTTCAGCCATGCAATGCAGTATGTGGCGATCTTTCAGCCATGCAGATATGGTATGTGGCGATCTTTCAGCCGTGCAATGCAGTATGTGGCGATCTTTCAGCCATGCAGATGTAGATAAGGTGGCGATCTTTCAGCCCATGCAATGCAGTAGGTGGCGATCTTTCGGCCATGTAGAAGTCAGATGGA